>NW_016161554.1:35119-45658 GCF_001687245.7 Rhagoletis zephyria
TAATTGGGATATGGCCACAAAAAGGCGGCACGAAAAGGCCCAGAAAGAAGCAGTTCATGCTGGAAATGTGGTCAGCAGGGCCACAAGCTGCTACCTGTGCTCGGCAGGAGATGCAAGGCCTTAAGGGATGCCCTTGCTGAGGATAAGACAAAGCTTGGGAGAATATGATTAAATTTATACAAGGCAACATGAACGGGAGTAGGGTAGCTGATGACCTGCTGGACCAATTGGTTCTTGACAAAGAGCAGACGCTGTCATCATCAGTGAACCCTATAGAACAAAGGAAACCTGGCATGTTGACCAATCAGGCTGGGCCGCGATATGGATTGCTAACCCCAACCATCGCGCAGAGAGTAGCGGGGTCGGACGCTGCTACGTCTGGGTGAAAATGTCGCAGATCAATCTGGTGAGCTGCTACCTTTCTCCAAACGACACAGTCCTTGTCTTCAGGGAAAAGCTCGAAGACCTTGAAGACGAATTGCGCGATATAACCGGCCACATAATTGTTGCTGGAGATTTCAACGCAAGAGGCGTGGAATGGGGTATGCCCCAAACAAACACCAGGGGAAGACTGGTCCTTGAAATGGCAGCCCGCATTGGCCTGACCATCCTCAATACCGGAACACCCCTACATATCGAAGGCCAGGTTTTGGATACTCTATCCCTGACATAACCCTGGTCTCAGAAAGCCTTCTTCGAAGGGCTGACGGATGGAGAGTGATGGAAGACCTGAGTGGTAGCGACCACAACTACATCACCTTCCAAGTCACTGACACAACGCGAGGGTCAAACACGTAGTATCCCTCCAGGAAACCAGGATGGAACCCGTCCAGGGTCGATGTTCGCAAGTTCGACACATCACTCCTAGCAGATTCCCAAGGTATTTCACCCACAACGGGAGAGATCCACAACAGGGAGTCTTGTACTAAGCTGGTCGAAGAAACCATGCGCTGCATTCACCGGGCATGCAAAGCCTCAATGCCACAGAGGAGAGCATGGTCAGTAACAGTAAGGTGGAATGACCGAATTGCAGAGCTGCGAAGGGCCTGCCATAGAATGCGGAGACTCTCAGCGCGCGCTCGTGGCAGTCCTGAGGCGCTGACCAGAGCAGCAGCCTACAAAAGCGCTAAGAAAGCACTTGGGGCCGAGATACAGAAGAGTAAACGGAACTGCTGGAAAGCGCTATGTGACGTAGTGGATCGCGATCCCTGGGGCCAGGGATACAAAATAGTGATGAAAAAGTTCCATACATCATCGCAAGCGATGGATGAGGCTCGAGTTAAGAATATAGTGGATGCGCTATTTCCCACACACCCACTAAGAGCAGGCCCGAGTTAAGAATATAGTGGATGCGCTATTTCCCACACACCCACTAAGAGCAGATACAGTGTTCGTCGAGGAGCAAGCCGAGGCACCACTGTTTTCGACAGTCGAGCTGAAGCTGAGCTGAAATCCCGCAAGGCTCCAGGCCCAGATGGCATACCAGCGGAGGCAATCAGGTTAGCGGCGAAAACGAGCCCTGATATCCTGCTTAACATGTACAACAGCTGCCTTAGGGCCCGGGTCTTCCCAAGCCAATGGGAGAAGGCGAGACTGGTGCTTATACCCAAGGGCAAAGGGGACCCAAACTCTCCGTCATCCTTCCGGCCTCTCTGCATGCTAGACACAGCAGGCAAGATGATGGGATGGAGAGTCTGCTCAAAATACGCTTGACGTCAGCCATGGAAAGCGAGGGAGGCCTTTCACCCCGACAACATGGCTTCAGGAAGGGACACTCAACTATAGGAGCAATTGGCGATGTAGTCGAGGCGGTACATAAGGCCGAAGAAGCCTGCCACCAGGCGCGGCCAATAGTGCTGCTAGTCACACTGGACGTCAAGAACGCCTTCAAGTCGGGAAGATGAGACGACATGCTGGAGGCCTTGGAACGGTCATTCAAGGTTCCAACATACTTGCTAGATATGATCCGGGACTACCTCAGAGACCGATGGCTTTTGTACGACACAACACAAGGTCAGAGAAAGAGACGTATAACCGGCGGAGCGGCACAGGGGTCTGTACTTGGCCCGGACCTCTGGAACGCGTTAGCTTTAACTTCGAAGTTACATACGTCTTTCTGATAACTTTGTTTATTTATGGGGTTTTCATGCAAATTCCTAAAAATTCTAAAATATAATGGCACCAATAACAAAATCTCGAGGTGCTAGAAAAAACCAGAGATGTATTTTAATTTCGCAGGCCTCTGTTATCTTTGCAGCGTTATCCAATACGGGTTTTAAATCTAGTGGCGGCATCTTCCAAGTCGCCGGGGAATACCGAGGGATCATACAGTGACTTCTCGTGGCGTTTTCTGCCTCTTGCTTCATCCTTGACATCGCTTCTTTCGTTTTTCCAACCACCGCAAATATCCGTTGCTCCATTTCATACCATTGTTCTGTACAAATTTGTCGATAGCTTCAAAAATTTCGTCGCTAGTGGCGTAATTCTGAAGTAGTTCGTTCTTCTTCGATTTGCATTGCGAATGGGTACCTCACTAACACGAGAAGACTGCCACTAAAGTCGTGTTGTTCGCTCTTTGACAGAGTGATTGTTAAGTTCCAAAGAATAAGTAATATATACACGTGCGCGAAGCTGCTGCGCTTGTTACGAGAACAGCCCAGCCAGCAAAAAATCCGAAAATTAATCCGGAACGGGAAGAAAAGTGGATGAAACGCGGATTAGGTCTACAAAAGTACCGAAAGCGGTTGTGAAAAGGGTGCGTTTTCGGCTATTTTTCTGAAAATTTTCTGATTCAATTATTCCTTGACAAAACGTACTGGGAACTACGCATTTATGAGCGAATTTTTTGAGTAGTTTGCATAATTTTTAACGAAGTTTCACAAAAACATTCAGTTTTTCTGTAAATTACGTCTTAAAAATGTTGTTTACGTCTGATTTCTTTATTGGACGTCAAATTATAATCTTTTAGGAAGAAAATAAATCCTAGCCAATCCATTAGACTGGAAATGTAGAAGTTATAAGATTTTAAGTAAAAATTCCGAACGTCAATTTTTTTCATTTTTTATAGTAGAATTTAAGGACAAGAATTTGCCAAAGGTGACATTTCTACGAGTCCGTTTCATTAGCGCGGCAAATACAGAGCGAAACAACAACAAATTTTTTGCTAATTAATTACTAGCTACAAAAATTTCTAACCAATGCCGTTATCTCGTTAACCCCATGTACGCTAGCGTAGCAATTTCGCTAGCGGAATTGGTTATAACACGTGTTCTAAACATAAAAAAAAAAAACCTTTTAGGGCGCAAAATTGTTGGCTCGGGGAATACTTTCCGGTAGATAAATTCAAAAAAATTGTTTTTGTTATCTTATGGCCTTACAACAATTATATTCAACAATTTTTTTTATTGAGCTTGAGGCCCTAATAGCTCAATAAAAAGATTGTTGAATATATGCAAATTCAAAATGATTAAAAAAAATGCGTGTGTAACACCGTACACATGATAGAAGTGAAACTTCTTAAAAAAGGTGTGAGTACCAGGTACCTACTCACGAAATTAGATGTGTAAACATATGTTTATGGTTCGGCAAACCATTAGGCGATTGAGTTACATACATAGGTTTGGTTAGAAATCAAACAATAATTTCATTTCATCTTATTAATTTTCTGATATATGTACATATAATTTATTTATTCATTTTCCGTAACACCACCTTATATGAATTCGCGCTTCTAGCATCCATAGGACCGGGTTGTAATGGAAGTAATTGTATGTTTAACAAATAAATTAAAATGTTTATAATGCAATCAATAGATCCTTAAGAATTCGCCATTACCAAGGCACTAAGTAACGTACGCACTTTTGTTTGCAAAATGCATTTATTTAAGTTGAAAGAAGACAAATTCCTTTGTTCGGAATTTATTCTAACTCGCTTTCTATCTTCCAAGGCGAATCCATATATTCTTATCACGAATTAATATGTATATTCATGTTGGTAGCAAGATTATAAAAACTTAAAATTACCTTATAAATTAAAAGCACATGTATCACATGAATGCGTAGTCCAATTCACGAAATCATTTCATCGATCTGAGTAAAAACTAAGTGCATAAACTCTATTTCGCGTTAATTGAAATCATGAAATGGTGTTCATTCATTCAGTTTCTACTCAAACGCATGAAATGATTTCATGAATTGGCCTACGCATAATGGTAGTAAATGACAGAATGAATTACAACAAACACATCCTTTTGACATAATGCAAGCCGAAAACGTTGGTTCAAATCAATCCGCAATCAAGTTGGACGTTTTGCCCACAAACATTGCAATTTTGCGAGCAGTCTCATTGTAAAATCTCATTTTTACAATTTCATAGTTTCGGCTTACATTTATAAAATTCAACGAAAGCACGTACCTATTTCGGCTGAGTTATCCATTTTCGGTTATTTAGTGTACAAAATAAACGCAAATTAAATGAGTTTGTACAACATGGCCATTAATGTAGCGATAAGTTGTACAACTTGCCAGAAAATCCAAATTTTTTGATCAACCAAGACATAAATTCATTCAACAGGCCCACAAACGGTGCAATCTAGAGCAAAATAACACCAAGTTGAACCAACGGTCGCTACCTTTATGGCTTTCTTTAAGAAACATCGGGCGAAAATTTCAACTGCTCCTGTAACACTACCTTATATAAGTTGGCCTTGCTATCATCCTCACATATGTTCATCAGAGTATACCAACGAAGGACGAGTTAATACAAGGAGATAGCGAGAGCACAAAACTACTCTAGAAAGTTACACGCACAATGACAAACATGAACAAATGTACAACAAACACGTAATTTTTGACAATCAGTACAGTTCGCATTTATATCAACGAGCAGCTTATTAGATTTGTTTGCGTTTGTACTAGGAATGTTCGATATCGTATCAATTATTCTGAATATTGTAAGAGATGTGAGTAGGGATATTCACTTAGTTTAGATATACTTGTTGTAAGTTTTAAGTTTCATTATTGCTAATTGTTTTATATCAATTCAATGTAAAAAAATGAAAAATTATATTCATTCTGAAAATTACTTTTTTTCCCAATAAAAATAGCTTAAGAGAGCATATTGTAAAATAAATAAAGTCGGGCATTTTCTAATATCCTAACTGGGTGTCGGTCAATTTAGTTCTTATAATATCGATATTTTATGGTGCGATAATCGATTTTTTGATCGATATATCGAAGACATCGATACTTTACCCGCAACATCGATATTTAAGTTGAAATTTATTTTTCATCTACAAAAAGTGTATGGGAAAATACTAAAGTAGGTTTAACCAGGTAGGTGTGATTTATGTAGCTCTTAAGTTTGGCAAAGCGCTTGCATGGAGTATACGGCTCTTAACTCGTTGCCACCGTTAGACTTATTGTCTTGTTCTATCTTCCTTGACAATACAGTCGACCGGCATGCCGCTTGAATCCTCAGTAAATATACAAGATGGAAATAACACAATCAGGTGAGTTGATAGGCAGGTCTAATTCAAATGGGAGTAGGATTTTCAATATCGATTTTTCCGATATCGATATTGTTCAGCCCGATATATCGTCATATCGATTTTACATGCAATAAATTAAATCGATTCATGATATCAATACTTTCTTAAATATCGAACATTCCTAGTCTGTACTACATATCGTCGCCTGGGTAAAAGATTGTCGTAAGCGCCATTTTGACGATTTTAAGTTCTAGATGCAGGTTTATATTTTGAAGTAAAGTCTTTCGATTGGTGTTATCAGTTTTTAGATATCTCCTTTAGTTTCCAAAATATTGACTACAATTTTTTCGATAATTTAGTAAATATTTAGTTAGTGATGCAGCCATATTAAACTTATCAATATCTTAAACATGGCGTTCTCCATTTTTGGATATATCCTTTAGTTTCCGAGATATTGAGTAAAAAGTGTCGTTAATTTGGTAGACATTTTGATCACATTTTGTCGTATTTCATACAAAGTGGCTGCCAAATTGTGGACAAATGACGCTTACGACAAAATTTTACTAAAGAAAATCCTTCATAAACTAAAAACTAATTAACAATAAACATCAAAAATTAAATAATTTAAGAATTTTGTGAACTAGTAACATTTTCAGAGACTTTGGAGAAAATCTATCTTCGCGTTTTTGAGAAATTACATTCCAAACTTCAATCGCTATTTCCCACAACCTGCCGAAATTAACATACGATAATCTTTTACCCAGCCGACGATATGTGCATATATACATGTACACAAACATACATATGTACATACACAAACATATGTACATACGTACAAATATATATAGTTACAACCATTCAAACATATGTATATGTATATAAACATGAAAACATTGCTGTCCATAAGTACACACATATTTATGCCCATCAGTACATCAACGAAGCCCGTTTGCTTCATCATAAATATATCCATACAAACATATGTACATACGTACAAATATATATAGTTACAACCATTCAAACATATGTATATGTATATAAACATGAAAACATTGCTGTCCATAAGTACACACATATTTATGCCCATCAGTACATCAACGAAGCCCGTTTGCTTCATCATAAATATATCCATACAAACATATGTACATACGTACAAATATATATAGTTACAACCATTCAAACATATGTATATGTATATAAACATGAAAACATTGCTGTCCATAAGTACACACATATTTATGCCCATCAGTACATCAACGAAGCCCGTTTGCTTCATCATAAATATATCCATACAAACATATGTACATACTAGGGATGTCAATTTTCGGGGTTTTGTCGATCCCGGGATTTTCGGGATCTGAAAATACAATCCCGGGATCCCGGGATTGTCCCGAAATTCAGGCAAAAGTGCAACACATCTGTGATCATCCTATTATAGTATTTTAAATCAGATTGATATAACAAAAAAAAAGTACAATTTATTGTAATTCATTTANGTTTGAGATCAATTTAAGATATTATCAGTATATTTAAGTAATAATAAAAAGTTAACACATTTAAGTAAACAATAAATATATAAGTGCATCACCTATTCCATTTCGAGCGAAGCAAAATTATTCCTTCTTTTGATGGTAATGCGATCTTAAAGAAATTATAGCATTAAGGGTTGCAAAAAATTCTTAATTTGCCCTTGAGAGGGGATATTTGTGATAACAATTTAATTGGCCAACAAAAAAATTGTTTCCAGCAATCCCGGGATTTAAATCGACTAATCCCGGGATATTCGGGACTTAAAAAAGACCGGGATCCCGGGATCCGGGATTGACATCCCTAGTACATACCCAACAGACATTTAGATTTGAGCTCAACTTGAGGTTAAGTTGAGAACTAAGGTATTTCTCAAATCTCCAACGTTGTTTCTCAACAGTACCTCAAGTGGAGGATCATAGCGTTCTCAACAAAAAGGGCATTTTTCTTTGTATGAAAAAAGGACTGTTTCTCAAGTTGAGAAAAGGCTAGTTCTCAACTTGAACTCCAATGTAATTCTGCAGTTGGTCTCAAACATACCATTGAAATACTGAAATTGAAATAGTAAAATACCTTATACCCTTTTGATTGAAACAACATACATAGATGAATTTAAATATTAATTTTTCATTTTATTACTCCTTTTGTATTATGTAATTCACTTCACAGTAAACAATCCGACAGTAATTTTGCCACTTGATTCACTTCGCAATTTATTTTATTTCAAGATTTTTTGAGGATACTTTAAAGATTATTTACTTTTTGTTGGTAATTTTACTCTTTATATAGCTTTCGTTTTTCACTTGATAATTAAAAATTCGTTTCTTTATCACTTTTTACGTATCTGCGCGTCGGTTAGAGATGAGTTGGAGAATGATGTTGGATATCAACTTGAGAACTATGAATTTCTCCAAGGTTGGAGAAATATTTTTTTGGTGTTTATTGGGTATGTACGAATGGATGTAGTTACGCGAAGCACGCTTGCATCATTTATACCAGACCTGGGCGGCGCCTGCCCGGCGGGCATATTCGCGTATACATACACGCTCTGCTTTAGAAGGCAGCGAAAGCTTCATTTAACCGCACGANTAGCGTTCTCAACAAAAAGGGCATTTTTCTTTGTATGAAAAAAGGACTGTTTCTCAAGTTGAGAAAAGGCTACTTCTCAACTTGAACTCCAATGTAATTCTCCAGTTGGTCTCAAACATACCATTGAAATACTGAAATTGAAATAGTAAAATACCTTATACCCTTTTGATTGAAACAACATACATAGATGAATTTAAATATTAATTTTTCATTTTATTACTCCTTTTGTATTATGTAATTCACTTCACAGTAAACAATCCGACAGTAATTTTGCCACTTGATTCACTTCGCAATTTATTTTATTTCAAGATTATTTGAGGATACTTTAAAGATTATTTACTTTTTGTTGGTAATTTTACTCTTTATATAGCTTTCGTTTTTCACTTGATAATTAAAAATTCGTTTCTTTATCACTTTTTACGTATCTGCGCGTCGGTTAGAGATGAGTTGGAGAATGATGTTGGATATCAACTTGAGAACTATGAATTTCTCCAAGGTTGGAGAAATATTTTTTTGGTGTTTATTGGGTATGTACGAATGGATGTAGTTACGCGAAGCACGCTTGCATCATTTATACCAGACCTGGGCGGCGCCTGCCCGGCGGGCATATTCGCGTATACATACACGCTCTGCTTTAGAAGGCAGCGAAAGCTTCATTTAACCGCACGACTTCCCAGCAAACAATTAGGTTTGATATACATTTGAGAATGATTTGAAATCAATGCCTTTATCAAATGTCAAACGTTTGAAAATGATTTGATATTGATTTGAAAATTACACCTTTCTCAATAAAAAAGGGGAGTTTGATCTCCATTTGAGAATATGGTTAACTCTCAAATCAATTTCAAAGGTTATTCAACAAATGTACTTCAAATGTGGAAATAAAATTTATAATAGGAAATGTATATTTCATATTTATTTTTTCTTCGCGATGTACATATCGCACGTTTAATAATATAGAGATGTAACTCAAAATTTACGTTTTTGGAGATTTCATTATGCAACTAATAAGCTTGATAAGTAGAATATGTTCAGTCTAATAGATAACCAAACTTCCCAAATATGGCAAAGATATATGTCTTTCCATCTCTCTTTTTGTATACCAACTGTATGAATTGATAAAACTTTGATTGCGTTTTCCCACAAAATTGAAATTTTGAAATACTTCGTTATATTATTAAACTTGCAATATGTATGTACATAACAAAAGAAACAATTAAGATAAAGTAATTTATAATAAATTCGTGTTGAAGGGCTGCAGCTTTTGCAATCGACTTATTTACATATCATTTCATCTTTATTTCCGATGCGTGCTAATTTTGACAATTTACACAAAATTAAAACAAATGGGAATTTTTCAACATATATCGTGTACATAAATTTAAAAATCACTGCAGTTTAAAATTTGTATGGCCTTATTAAAAAAAAATAAAGTAGCTTTATAAAAGGTTTATAAATTGAAAAATGTATGAAAACGTCAATTTATAATTATACTAGATTTCTATAAATTTTTTATTTTTAAAAAATTTTGAGAATTGTAGGAATTCTAACAAATTTTTTCAGAGTAAAAGTGTCGGATATACATTTTCATATTTCGTCGTTTTTGAAAATTTAAAAAATTTTCGTAATTCTTGAAGACTAAAAAATTTTTGGACGTTGATGTTTTCAAAATTTTCCAAAAATTTAAAATTCTAAAACTTTTTTATATCAATACAAAATTTTGAAAAGTCTAGGAAAGAGGAACTAGAAAGAAGCGATGTTATTGGGAGAAACGTTGTTCAGACACAACCAAATAAATGAAATAAAATTTTCGCAACATTTATAAAAAACTTACAACAAATTCGCACTGCAATGGTATGCGATCAAATGCCCACGTACAAAAATTTCCCTGCGATAAGATTTCGCATGCGATAAAACTGACAGTTCGTATGCGAGCGCCCATAGCAGGTATAGACGTGCAGTAAGAATCACCATTTCTGGGATACAACGACTTGATCGACATAAATTTTGTAATAATTCCTTTAACTTATAAAATACTTTGAATTTAAGTTAATTTTTTAACAGCTGGTAATATAAAAAATTCAGTCTGTATGGGAGGTGCCACGGGCACCCACATTTTTTTCCATGAGTATAGTGTTGATATGAAATCTCCATACCAAGTTCCAGTACTCTACCACAAAAACTTCCAGAGGTATGCAGTATGAAAAATTTCTTTTGTATGGGAGGTGCAACACCCCTTTGGCTAATTGAGATAAAGGCTATCCTATAATTTAAGTTGGGCTAAATGACACCAGTGCGCGAAATTTCATTATGACAGGTTGAGTAGTTAGAGTGTGAAAGCGTAACAAACAAACCATTAGCGTTTAAATTAGTAAGGATTATCCAGTACTGACCAATAAAATAATATTTAGGGGTGAGCATATTTTACACAGACA
>NW_016161554.1:47617-50371 GCF_001687245.7 Rhagoletis zephyria
AAAGCTAAATCGTGGACATTCTTAATCGAATATACTCTATCTCTTTAGCAGAAAAAAAGGCAACTTCCATAAAATCCGTTCCCTGGTTATGACCAAATTCGCTGGCGAAATTGTTACGCTAGCGGACAGAGGGTTAACGGGATAATGGCATTGGTTAGAAATTTTTGTTCATATTTGGTAATTAATTAGCAAAAAATTAGTTAAAAATGATTTTATTTTAATTCCGCTGCATTTGCCCCGCTAGTGAAACGGACCATTAAGGCAGCAATGGCTCACACCATTAAAGCATAGTATACTGTTCTCATGAAACATGAAAATATTCATGTTATATCGATGGCTGAGTGGAATGTCGACCTATCTCGGCAGCTAGTTCGAAAACGCCATATATCCATATATGTAATACTTCTATATTGGCAGTAAGCTAACTTCTCAATAAAAGCGTTGTATATTAAAAAGTTTTTTTATATTATTTATTTGCTTTCTGTTTGATCTATAATATGCTTCTCAGTTTCTTCAATAAATTTCATTTGAAAAGAAAACAATCATAATACAAAACTTGCGTTTTCCAGCTTAATATTAATTTACTTCTCATTTCTTATGTACCACTTTTTTCAGTGTTCGTTTTGAAGAAACATTGAAAAATAAATTATAAAAATATGGAAAAAAATGTAATTTTGAAATGTTATGCTGGATTTCCACTAGGCATTAAATGGCAAAAATTACAAATGACAAAGTCGGGCATTAAAAAATAATCGTGTCATTACTTTAAAAAATATTCATTAAGTTCATTTCCACGTGGAATTTTTTTAAATGGCATGCATTTTTTGTCATTTCAATGTCTAGTGGAAATTCGACGTTAGTTATGAAAAGATTTAAGTAAAAAAATTAAATAAATTAAATTAATGATTTGGCCAGTTGCCGTTTAGCAGGCGGCTGTGGATCAACATCACTGCTCTCTCTAATATCTTGGTCATCGTCATCATCATCAGAAAGGTCGATAATTTCGTCCAACAGATATTCTGGAATTTCATCTTTGTCTTCCCCTTCTTCCTCTTTTTCCTCGTCTTCCTCTTCTTCAAAGGTGTTTTTATACCACCAACAAATTTCAGCGAGTATTGCATCTGGAGATTTCTTTCCTCTGTACCTGAAACGAAAATAGTTTTCAATCGTTAACATGTTTAAATTGTGCACTCTGACAAAGATATTAGAAAAATCTAGGAATTCAAAATATGCACACTCTATAGTTACCTTATTTCAAATGGAAGCTCAGTTTGGTGATAACGTTCGCCTTGCTCATCAGATTCAGTTGGCAACTGTTGAGCGAGTTGATCAAGATGCTGATGCAAGAGATGAATTTTGTACGACATATTAACCCCAATTTCATCGAAAGCTGCCAACATGTTTGCAACAGATTGCCTGTAGTTGTCTTTGCGTTCTTTACCCAAAAGTCCTTTAATGACTGCTTTCCCAAGACTAAGTAATGCCAAAATTCAGGAAGGGGTTGTTAATGGTCCCGACATACGGAAACTAATGAGTCGTCAAAATTTTGACCAAATTCTGACAGACCGAGAATTAAATGCATGGCTCGCATTGCGGAAAAACTCCTTGAACTTAGCCGGCAGGGTCTTAGAACTCTATCTGGCTACCTGACAGGACACTGCAAGTTAAGGAACCATTTGAATAAAATGGGGCTCTCTGTGGGCTGGCGGAGAAAATCTATGAGCATTTGTTATGTGACTCCAACATATCATGAATAGCAGGCTGATACACCTTGGGAACGATTGTCTAGGGGGAAAGTATACGAGCATGTTTTTGTTGAAAGCTGTAACTGATTTAAGAAATTTTGATAAAATAAAATTTCTGTTTTATTTCATTCATGTCAATATACATATGTACATACATACATATGTATGTATGTACTTTAACATACACAAGTACATATCGATGGCTGAGTGGACGATCGACCTATCTCGGCAGCCAGTTAGAAAACGCCCTATCTCAGAAAATTTTTCAATAACGCCCTATTTCAGAATTTGGTTGAAGAACGCCCTATTTTAGAATTTTATTGAAAAACGTTCTATCTCAGAATTCATTTCAAAAATACCCTATCGAGGCCGCTGATTCAAAAACGCCCTATCTAAGCACATTTTCAATGTATTTTCGTTTCAGATAGGGCGTTTTTGAACCGAATTCTTAGATAGAACATTCTTCAACCAAATTCTGAGATAGGGTGTTTTTCAATAAAATTCTGAAATAGAGCGTTCTTCAACCAAATTCTGAAACAGAGCATTGTTGAAAAATTGTCTGATATATGCATATATGTAATACTCCTATATTGGCAGTAAGAGCTAGTACCGTCCGAAAACACTACAGTACAGATATATCAATAAGCACGTACGAAAGAAAAGGAACACATACGTTTATAAATGAACATGTACACAACACATATACAACAAGTAATTTTTAGCAAAAAAAACCGACTTCAACTCTCATATAAAAAAAAAATATATATATATATCTCATGATCCGCTGATCGGATCTGAACCAGATTAGTATGGGACCACCTCTGAGACACTACCTTTCCGATGCAAAAAGAATTATCGGTTGACGTGGTCCAAAGTTATGCGGTAACATACATAAAAAAAAAAAAAAAAAAAAAAAATATTCCGACGAACTGATAACCTCCTCCTTTTTTGGAAGTCGGTTAAAAACGGCACTAGACTGTCTCGATTTGATTTCGGAATGCCTACACAT
>NW_016161555.1:0-155 GCF_001687245.7 Rhagoletis zephyria
ATATGTATGAAAAATCAATTGAAAATAAAATTAAAATAATAAAATAAATCTGCGTATTTTTCTTTTAAAGTACAAAACCGCGTATCGTCATTCTGCAAAACCGCGTAACTGACATTGGATGCCAAAAATTGGATTTGCTTACACAAGCTCTTGGC
>NW_016161555.1:231-50365 GCF_001687245.7 Rhagoletis zephyria
GTGTTTTTACACTCTAGAAAATAATTTCTACGACTTCACGTACGTGGTTTTGCATTTTGTTGATACGCGGTTTTGCACTTTAAACGACGATATGTATATATGCGCAGAGGTATGTATGTGGGTAGAGTATTTGAAATGAATGCTCTTGCAAACATAGCTCTAAAGTAAGCTCAATAAGAGTCAAAGAACAAAGTCAATCTTCATTTTGGACTCTTAAATTAGGTCATTATGAGCGTAAAGGCTCCGAGATAGGACTCTTTAAATACTTATTTATGGCTCCAAATGATTGCTGGGATGTACTCGAAAACCGTTGAGTATGGTTCAAAAAGTACTTCATTTGCAAATTCTACGATATTTTGTAATTTCAACAAAAACACCTCTGATATTGCGTTCAGTTTTAAGACATTTTTCAATTGAAACTTCTATAATTTAAGAAATTTTATTTGATATAATTAATCCCGACATTTAAGTTTTGTACAAAAGAAAACTAGTTTTAGCTTTATTTGTGAAAATTGTAGGTAAGCAAAAACTTGAATTTTAATCAAGATTTTAGCAATTCACAGATATCTGAATTATCGGCCACATCAAGGCACGATTGGCCGTCAGCATCTTTGATAGAAGGATCAGCATTAGCATTGAGTAAAATTCGAATACATTCGATATGACCACAACTGGCTGCATAATGTAAGGCCGTCTGCTGCTCTGAATCACGAAAATTAACATCTAATCCGTTTTCAATAAGATGTTTTAATATATCTACTGCATTACGGTCAGCTGCCCAATGTATCAGTCCCATTCCGTTTTCGTCAAGTATCTCCATAATTTCCGAAGAGAGAGCATTTTGAAGTTGTATAAGATTGCCTTCTTTAATATAATCGAAAGCATTTTTTTCATGTTCTTTTTGATCTGCTTCCTCCAGCCGCTGAGGAATAGAATGTACTACCCAGCCAGGTGAAGATTTCTGTTTATCGCCAAGTTTTTGCTTTGGCTGCCAAGTCGAGTCTAATTTTTGAACCTTTTCAATATATAAACGCTTTGCTTCTTCGCTAGGCATTTCTCCCAAATCATTCCATGCACACCATTTGCTGCGACTTTGCATATTAAATACACTAGGTTTCTGAGTATTGCAGCGCCCACAAGTTGCCTGCTTATATAAACCATAAATTTCTAAAAGATCGGTAGAGTCGATAGAGTTATGAATCTTTTGCAAATGTTCAGCTGCTTCGGAAAACACTTCATCAATGGGATCAATATCCATGTCACTGTCCGAAAAATCTGATGTTGACATAGTCAAATAATATTTTAGTCTTCTTTCGCCGGGTTAAGATTATTTACTTATGAATTTTTGTATGTTTAATGTCTTAAAATTTATATCAAGAATCGAGATAAATGTCTATGACTTCCGAATGTTTAGATAATTGCCCTCGAGCACGTGTTTTTGTTCACTTTCAATCTTCTCTATTGGCGTAATGTCATCGAATAAAACGAAACCGTAGCCACGTGAACAGCCGGTATTTTTATCGAATATTACGTTAGCGGAGACGACGCGTCCAAATTCCTTGAAATAAGCACGCAACTCCTGATGGCCCACCTAGATTCATGCATAAGATTTTTAGCTTTTAAAATTCAGACCGATTGTTATTCATTTTTAGTTACCGTCCACGGTAGATTTCCCACGAAAATTTTTTGCAGGCTTTTGCCCAATTTGTTTGCTGTGGCCATTTGCTTAAAACGGTGCTTATTGAATATAAAAACTCCACACTCTTGTTTATATTTGTTGCGTAAATCTTTGTCCAATTTTTTGCTAAGTAGAAATAATTTCAGCCTGCTTAAAAACAAGGCGCAGTGTGACAAATCAAACAGCTGTTTCGGGATTGTTCGAATTCGAAATTCGAATGTTCTGACCCAGGGCGAATTTTGTCAAGGTGGTGTTTAGCGTTGCCAAACAAATTTCGTTTGAAGCTAAAGCGAAGCGCACATTAGCGCGATTCCATCGTTGCGAATACGTTGCGAATTCGGCTGTTAACTTCGAATCCGCAAACGTGCGCACACTTGAGCGATTTTTTCGCGTCGATTTCCGATGTACAATTCACTCAATTTTCCCTTTATTTCGTGTATTTTCGCACTCGGCGTGCCCAAATCGTACAAAATACTATTATTACGAACGTTTTTATTAGTTTTTGTACATTACACGTTTTTTTTTCTTTGCCTTTATTGCTGTGACACCTTTCTTCTTCTTTGACGCCTTCAAAACGCTGCAAGCCGCGTTTCGAGCGCGTCAATAGAGAGGAACATTGAATGTTCGAAAAATTCGCAGCGACAGAATCGTGCAAGTATGCGCTAGCGCATTAAAATGTATGGGTAGCATTGTTGTAATTTTTGGGCTTGCGGATTCGCAACGACAGAATCGCGCCAATGTGCGCTTCGCTTAAATCGGTCGAAGAAAGAGCTAAATAATCTAATAATCGGTTCTTTCTCGTACGCAACGCGGTATCCCCCGGGTTCCCAAAACAGCCCAGAAATCAATGCCTTACTCGACAAAATGGGTAATAGAGAGCGAAAATTGGAACGTATTGAATCGCACGATTGAGAGAAATATTCTATGTATTCTATCATTCTTGTTTGAATCGTAACTGTCTTCTTCTTCCTGCCCGAAACAGCCTGGACTTTTATCTCCGGGTAAAAATGGATAAAGTGTCAAAGTGCATATCAGCTATTTTGTGTTTAAATGTCGCCTGCATTTACTTGGTGCTGTTAAGGAATAGTGAATGGCCTGTCGATGTATTTTCAATATTTATATACTTAAAATCAAATTTGTGAAACCATAATTCAATTACCAACTATGTATTTGCATTTAAGTGACAAAAACAAACACAACGTGAACTAGCTGTTTCTCAAATTCTGGGCACGAAATACTTCTGGACTACGTTCCATTTTTGTGAGCAAACTTTTCGCTTATTCTCTAATAACCGGATCCGGTCCGGATTGTTAGGGAAATAACCTTATAGTAGATAAAATGCATTGTTTTGCATTTTTTCCACATAAAGTATTTTCGAAATTTTTTTTGTATGGAAAAGACTGCGTGAAAAAAATTGCCAAAAATCAACGGTAATGCGTAGCTACTTAGAGAAGTATTGATTGAGCTACAAATCTGCATACTCACAAAAATTCTACAAATTCTGATTAAAAGGTTGAAAATTTACATGAAAATTTGCTGAATTTTCGAGAGTATTGCACAAAGTTTAGAAATTATATTTTTATGTCTTTTGTTGTGGAATAAACCATATTTTTATAAAAAGTTGTAGAAAAAATATTACAATAAAAATGTTGCATATTTATATTTGTTGATGAAATATTAGTGGTGTTTATTTAAACAGATAAATTTGCCTTTCGCATATACGTATATTTTTATCCACTGCTTTATATAAACGAGAAAAAAAGAATCTTTGTTGCCCCTTATCGAGACTAGAAAGAAGAAAATAAAATTATAGTTTAAAAAAACTAAAAACTCGCTTTTATTACAATGTGAACTAGTAACATCCATCAAAATATCGATAACAAGTTCGTTAAAAATATCAATAGAAAAATCGATAACAAAATCGAAAACCGAAAAAAAACGATAATAAAATCGATAAAATATCATTAAGAAAATCTATAAAAATATCGATAAAAATAACGACAGCAGTATCGATAACAAGTACGATAAAAATATCGATATCGGTAAATTATATCTATAAAAATATCGATAACAAAATTGATAAAAATATCGTTAACAAACCCGATAAAAAATATCGATTATTATATCGATAAGTTCCGAGAATCCCGAAAATCTCTAAAATCCTGAAATAGTTACCAGATTTAGTCTATGTCTATATCTATATCCCTTTCTCTATAATTATGTACCTTTATTTTAATCTTTCTTCCTCTATCTTCGTCTTTACTTTTATCGGTATCCTCATCCTCATCTTTTTTTTAATATTTATATTTTTTTTTTACTTTTATGTTTATCATTTTCTTCATCTTCACATTCCCTTTCATCGTCTTATATAAAAGAGTGTTTAAATTTACCCCAATCTTAATTTTTGCATTTACCTTTACGCATCTTTGTTTTTGTTTTTATTTTTATCTTGCCTTTATCCTTTTCTTTATCCCAAGGACATCGAAAAAATAAATTCATGTAAAAAGCACAGTGGCTTTGTAAGGGTGCAAAATGATATGTTTTCTAGTCGAATAATTTTTGTATCTCCTGGCGATTAGCAGTCGTAGAACAGTTTTTAATTGGTCTGACAGGGCGTATGATGAACATTAAATTATTAAGGTCGGTATTATGCAGACAAACTTTTGTTTGCCAAATTAAATGGCGGCTGCTTAGTTTGCTCGGAGGTGGTTATGTCGAGTTTGGCACAGGGTTGCACGTTCATTATGGTGTTCATGGCTATTGCCAACACGAAATGAGAATTAATATATTTTTGATGATATCCTATAGACAATTAACTCTGCCCTAATCTTTGAAGCTCCTACAGCATAAATTCAGTTATCTGCCTTTCGGTATCACGGGAATTTTTGTGTATAGCAACAATTGTCTAAAATTTTTGTATATGACAACACCGAATTTGCTGCAGTTTGACCAAACAAAATTAGTTTGCTGTGAGAGTCGCCAAACTCGCTCTCTCCGAGTTTGCTGCAACAACAATTGCACGCAGTTTGCCAAACAAAATTTCTGCATAACACCGACCTAAATTGAACTTTTATAACAAATTCTTTTCCTCCTTTAAAAAAGCCTTTCGTAATATTAAATAAACAAAACAAAGTGTTTTAGTGTTTGACATGTCCTCTCGGGTTGATTAAGGAACTATTGTGGAAGTATTAATTAAAAAATTTTAAAAATATGCTTGAAATTATACAGGGTGTCCTAGACCAACCACCCGTCCCTCCCTCTAAAATGGTGGGAAATGTTTTTTATTGAAAACTGCAAAAATTTTACCACCTATCCCTACTAAATCGGGGATCCTCTATCTTTTGGTGGTATTACCGACAGATTCGGATTCTTCGCATTAATATACATACGTTTTGTCGGAAACTTTTTCCGGTTTAAACTGACCGGAAGTCCATTTTTTTAAATAAGACATGTATGTTTTTACTACAGATTCAGATTCTGTGGACAAAAATACGCAACTTTTGTTTGCATCTTTTTTCTCAGAAAAACCTTTTTCAACACTTCAACAGGAGTCCAGGACGAGTTAAAGTTCTAAGATCATTTAGAGGTTGAAAAAGATACTTCCAAGAAAAAAGTTTCAAATAAAAGTTGCGTACTTTTGTCCGCAAAATCAGAATCATGTGTAATTAAAAAAATGGACTTCCGGTCAGTTTAACCCACTTTCGGTCCAAAATTTGAATTGTTTACATTGACTATGTTAACAATTTTTATAAAACAGTTTCGTTACATGAAAAAATGATGAACCATTATCCATTAGTGATCGTTAAGTTAATATAAAAAGCCCTACATCTCTGAATAAAGCGTTAAGGCGGAAAAAGTGTCACTACCTAGTTCTTTAAACCCCATACACTTTTTTGCTGCACTTTTGCTACACGATAGTATTCCATCTTCCGATATGTACATATGTATTTATTGCATGTCACAATAATTCACTTTCTTACCGGGTCCAACACAGTCTGGATCTGAGAATCACAGCATCAGTGACCGAATCGAAATTTTATTTTGAGATGATGGCGACTTGTTCTAGGAGAGAAAACCCTATAAGTTTATTTCATTCGCTTAGAAACGAGCAATCTTTCACTTTCGACTTCAATAGCACAACGGTAATACAGACCCTATCTTCATAATATTTTTTTTTCGTCTTAACGAAATAGTTAAAGAATATCTTAGACTATCTTAGAATTCCAATTTGTTTAACAGTCATTTTGTTGTGTGGCAATCATTTAATGCTTTAAATTTAAATTTTAAATTAGAACTTCATTAAGTAATTAACGACCAAAACGAAAGAAATTAAGCTCGACTTTTCTATATAAAGATTACGATATGCCACAATTTTCAGCTCGGAATAGACGACTGCAATGCCTGCCTCAATCGAAACTAGTATTCGTAAAAATCTTAAATTTGAATTGCGGTCCATAAAGAAAACCATAGCAGAAATATTCATTGTCATTATATGTTTCTTAATTGTCGTGTTATTTCCTCCAACTCCCACTGTACCTCAAGATCTGACCGATGATGAACTGAGAAAACTTGTTATTCAAGATGAACTAAATTTGGATAATATTGAAAATTTTAAGTGAGTAGGTTAATTATTTTATATACATATGTACACACATACATACATATTTTTTACGTTTCGTTGAATTTTGAAGTTGCAACTAAATTAGTTAACATACTTTTTCAAACCAAAGCAAGTAATTTTTAAAACACTAAACATATGTACATTAAAAAAATTACATAAATGTTCCAACGAATTGATCATCTTTTTTTGAAGTCGTTTAAAAAACACACCCTCTTCAAGATAATCTTCACATTTTAGACATTTCAAATAACCAAAATACCGACAGAGCTAAATTTTCGTGGAGACCTTTGGTACACTATAGGAAATAAAGTGTCAAAAGTCCCCATCGATCCCATGTGTTTTAAAAAAGTGATTCGGGGTCAAAGGTCACATAAATTGCTTTTTCGCATTTGTCAACCAAACGGTACGGTTTATCATAAAAATATGTGAGACGAAAGTGTAGATGATATAATTAATAAAAACTGTTATAACATTTTTCTTCCTAAGGATTACCATTTCTGGGATATAGCGATTCAAATTTGTAGTAAAAGGTGTGTATTCCATAATATGCAAATCATAAATTTGTATAGAAACTTTTTGTATGTACATATCTCTACTTAAGTGTTCATAACTTCTACATTTATTATTCAATTCAGATGAGTATGACCTTTTTGCATTTACGAATGATCATGCTTTGACGTGCAAGAATCCAAATGTTAACAGCTAATAAAAACATAACATGGTAAAACCATTAAGAGGCAGTCTAACGTTTACCATCAATATAATTTAAAAATTGAAAACTCAAACTCACACACACACATTCTCATTATCAATCCCAAACAACAACAATTGTGAACAATTTCTTTTTTTATTTTCTATTTTATATGAATGCTTACAAACGTCAGAAAAAAAAATCATGCCCGCCGACGAATTGAGAGAATGAATTTAACTTGTAATGCTTTTATCATGGATAACAGCATGATGCAATAATGAAAGGTGTTATACGTTGGCAACTTCTCGCTCTAATCCGCCATCTTGAACTACCTTAGGAGAAACTGTGTTGTTTCTTTGCTAATTTCACTGAACATTTCCCAATATATTAGAAAAAAATTCTAAACAAGCTACATTGATTCAATTTTCGTTGTTCGTTTTGTTCTTATTCGCTGACATTTGTTTTCTAATTGCTTGAAATTTGGTAAGTACTGTAATAAAACCGAATTATTTTACAAATTAATTATAATTTTGCATTTATTAGGTAATTTCCTTAGTGTTTTCCTGGCCGACCTGTGCTGGTATTGTAATTAAGAGCTAATACACGTAAGTTACAACATATTATTTTGACTTCATTGATGAACCATTCCATTTGCAGCATTCTCTGGTGAACTGCAGCTGCGGCCGAATTTGATTGTGTGCATCATCCTGCAGATATTTTGAAGTAAGTTGGAACCAGCTCTTTGTTATTTCAAAACCTAATGAACCATTTATTCGCAGATTTTGTGGACGCTTCTGTTGTGCTGCGTTCCTGCTCCGCCCGTGTTTTATAGTGTTGCGTCCCTGTTGCGCCTTTGCATTAGTGTGTGCGTTGTGCTTTAGACACGTTGAAGTAAGTTGAAACCAGGTTTTTGTTTGTTAAAAACCTAAAAAGCCATTCATTTGCAGATTGTTTGTATGCTTCTGCTGTGCTGCGTTACTGCTTCACCCGTGTATTAAATTGCAGCGTTCCTGTTAATATAAGCATCGTCGTTTAAGTACAAAACCGCGTAACTGACATTTGCTGCTAAAAATTGGATTTGCTCACACAAGTTCTTGGCTCAATCCTTATCCATTCTTCCTGATACATACTAGCCAAAAATGCGATTGCTTTTTAAAAAAAGATAAAAAAATCAAAGGTAATTTTTAGCCACTTCAAACTTGCATATAATAAGACTAAAATTGAAGGGGCTATAAAACTGAGTGCTCAAAAAAATTCTAAGACTTCTGAGAAAAAAATGTGAATTTTGGGTGAAAATTTGTTGTATTTTTTGTAGTTTTCTACGAAGTTTTAAAATTCGGTTCTTATGGGTTTTGTTAGAAATTGAACTTTATTTTTATTGTAAATTCTTAGAAATAAATTAACATGAGAGGGAAATAATATCACTTTGAAAAGGGTTGCTATTGATATGACCGATACTGTATGTATATAATAAATTTTGTACAATTAAAAATCAAAGTGGATTTACTAAAATGAACACAACGTATTAATTATAAATTCTGAAATATATTGTTAATTTCAAAAACAAATAAATAATTTGGATGTACGTGAACTTGGGTAATGTATGTATAATTGTTTATATGATTCCTCAAAGTATCCCTTATATAACACTGTGGAACACAACAAAACCTTAGTGCGAATATATCAGGTTTGATAGCTGTTGGCATACCAATAATGCCTCATACTCAGATTTACTAGATCAATTCGTGTTCTCCGAGAAAAAAATTTTCACGATCCAAAAATCTGAAAAATCTTTTTTCTCCAAATTTTGAACATTTATCGTTTTTGGCCTATATTTTATGGCAAATACCATACAAAGCAAATATAGGCCAAAAAACGAAGAATTTTAAAAATTTTTAGAAAAGAATTTGGCCGCTATATTCAGATTTTTGAATCGTGACATTTTTTTTCTCGAGAACACGAATTGATCTAGTAAAACTGAGCATGAGGCATTATTGGTATGGTCAACAGCTATGAAACCTGATATATGCGCACAAGAAGCCCATATGAAAGAGGGGGACAAAAGATCACACGTAAATTAATTCCTCTATTTGGCCTGTACAATGTAAGGGAAACATTTCAAATTCACAAGGGATAATTTTCTTAGTGATGCGGCTTATATAAGGAGTAATATATGCCATACTGTTCTAGCTGGGTATTCATCAGCTCAAAAATTTTAAGCATATTATCATATTCCTGTGAATAAAAACACGGCTTATTATATTATTTTAATTATCTACAACTTTATGAGACTACCAAGCCATATGTATACCTATTCAGATAATCGGAACGCTGTTGAGAAGGCATAAAATTTAGTACTTTTTCAACTAAAGGGCTTTTTTTCTTCCCGTTTTTCTTGTACTTCCAAAATACAATATTGACCTAAGGTAGTTCGATTTCGAGCTGTCACAACGTACAACACCTTTCATTATTGCATCATGGGATAACAGGTTCTTTCATGTTGATACGTTTACCGAAAGTAACTTTTTTCAAATATTTTTTTTTTTTAATTATGCAAAATTGGCCATGAATCAATGATTAGCTGCTAAACTACTAATCTGGTTGAAAAATATCGTTTACGTAGAAGATAGCTTCACTACCAGAGTTGCCACTGACGAAAAAAAATACTTACCATCCACTTGAGAAAAATCTACCTTATCTGGAATATATCTACCAATAAATTTTTTTTAGTTATTTTAATAAAAATTATAGCTTTGTTATTTTTTTATTTATTTTAATTAAAGATATATGGCCTTATTCATAAAAAATAAAGTAGGTTTAAAGAGCTTTATAAAGTGACGTTTTCATACATTTTTCAGTTTATAAACGTTTTTTAATGCTACTTTATTTTTTATGAATAAGGCCAATAGTTTTTTATTTTTTTAGTTATTTCAATAAGAACTAAAATTGTTTTTAAGAACCTTTTTATTTAACTAATTGTACGGTATTTGAGTCATATTTTTGGCATTTTCGCAGTTTCCTTCAAAGCGGAAGTGATAAAACTAAAGGCAACAACGAAACTTCATACATAATTTGAAAAACTTCAACTCGAGTTATTATAGACAAATACAGTGACTCAAAAAAGCACTTGGTGATTTTTTTTATTATTCGCAATGTTTTTCAAGTAACAATTTTTTGTTGCTTTAACTAAATCCATAAAAATTAAGGATTCAAACTATATACAACATTTAGAAAAATTCAAAAAAAATTCGTCCAAATTTCGAATTTTTTACTCTGAATTTTTGGAAACGGAAGATACCGAGTTTTAAAGCAAATAAATTGAGTATAGCTCACAATGTGGTTCCCGTTGATTTTTTTTTAATTTTTTGCCTCCAGTCTTTTGTGTTTGTTTATTTAACAATTTCTATTGATAAAAAATAGCGTTGATTAAATTTTTTTGCGAACAATTTTAGTGCTTCACTACATACCTGTAAATTTTTTTTTTATATTTAAATAATCATTTAAAATATTGGGGCAATCAAAAGCTCCTCGCNCAGTTCGGTAGGAATGGATAACAAATGGCGTTGATTTAATTTTTTTTTGCGAATAATTATAGTGCTTCACTATGCGTATGCAAGTATATAAAAAGTATGCAGAGAAATTTATAATATAAATATAACTACGAAAAATAAACCGGTAACGAAAAGTTCAACAAAAATCTACCAAAATGAGAAAAAATTTACCTTTTTACCAACCCAGATTTTTTCCACCAATTTTGGTAAAAATTTACCAAAGTGGCAACCCTGTTCACTACTGTAAAAAGAAATTTAAGATTCGGGAGCTATATAAAAAAAAAGTATGCAATTAAGTGAGTGCACTTTTTCACATATCTATAAACCGCTGTTGTGTAGTGGTAAGCAGTGCGCGCTTCCACTCTGCAACGCCAGTGTTCAAATCCTGGTCAAAGCAACATCTCAAAAAGTATAGAAAAAAGGTTTTTTTCTTAACAGCGGTCGTCCCTCGGCAGGCAATGGCAAACCTCCGAGTGTATTTCTGCCATGAAAAACAGCTTCTCATAAAAATACAATCACCGTTCGGAGTCGGCGTAAAATTGTAGGTCCCTCCGCTTTGTGTGACAATATCAAGGCGCACGCCACACGTTGGAGGAGAAGCTCGGCCAAACACTAACATATGTGTAAGCGCCAATCTATTATTATTATTATTAATTCTTAGGAAGCAAAATGTCATAAGAATTTTATAAATAATTATATGATCTACACTTTCGTCTCACATATTTTTATGATAAACCGTACTGTTTGGCTAAAAAATGCGAAAAGGCTATTTATGTGACCCTTGACCCCGAATAACTTTTTTTGGCACACATGGGATCGATGGGGACTTTTGACACTTTATTTCTCCACCAAAATTTAGCTCTGTCGGAATTTTTGTTATTTGACCACTTGTTTTATGACTAATTTGACCGGACTATTTTCACAAGTTTGTGATAAAAAAGCATTTGCGAAATTCGTTACTTTATAATTTAAAATGCTTTATACATTCATAAAGGCATTTATTGGCTGCATCTGGAAAATCAGTTCCATCAAATCTTATGTATACCCCAGAAGATACGGTGTCTGACGATATAATCAAGGGTGTTATACAAAGCCTATCATTATCGGAAGGAAAGGCATTCAAGAATGAAAATACTATGATGAACAGATTAGATGGCAATATATCGTTAGCAGCTGTTGAATTTGCTTTTACAACGAAAGATTGCCTTAATGTTACCCTACATTTCCCGAGTGAGTTTCGTACATTAGAACCAAACCATGAAGGTCAGAAATTGTGGGCAACGCGCTGTAGCGGTGTACTTGATAAGACCGCAAGCGAAAAGGGAAATATTACAGAGCATGATTTGTATATGCGGGAAGGTTTCCTTCAATTACAACACCACATTTTCCTTCAATGGTTAGAAAAGCAGCACACAAAAGATATAAGTACTTTTCGGGTTTCAATGCGAGCGTTTCAACAAAATACCAAATCGAAAATGTGTTCCACAACAGCCGAATCAAATTTGTTAATGCTTCTATACAGCTTTACATTCTTTTTGCCTTTTTTAAATCTGCTTTGGGTAAGGAAATATATTTATATGTATGTATGTATTTATTTTAATGACTAAATTATATATATTCAAGACATATGGACGCGAGCGAGAAGAGAATATATTAGCTCATCACTGGAGATATGGCTTTGACTATGCCAAATATTGGATGGGCAATGCGATTGTGTCTTTCATTCATTTGTTGCTCCTGGATGTAATCATAGTGATTTTGGTCTTAGTAAGTGCTTTCCTTTGTCACACTTAGGAAAAAAAAAAATTATCCTAAATTTCTGACACTATTCATGAACTATAACATTTTGTTTTCTTATCTATCTACATACATAAATATTTTCGATTTCAACGGTCACCTAAATTTTTTTTTAATGTTCGCAACGAAATGCGCAAGGAATAAATGCATATTTTTTTATAAAATTGCTTGTAATGAATTCCTTTCGAAAATGTCGAAAGTAGTGCCACGAATTCTTCAAAATTATTACACATTTTCCGACAGCTTAAGAAAAATATCCGATTAATTAAACTGGTTGACAGCAAAAATGTTCTATGGATGCCACTATCCAATTCCTATATAGAATTGCTCAAAAATACCAAGCATCCGCATTCGCAATATCCCTAATACATACATAACTATAGTATAACGCATTTACTTACATACATACATACATACATACGTATTGTAGCTCCCTATGAATACTAATATGATATTTATTTTTCACTTAATAGATTCCCCTCGAGGGAAAATTCATTGGTTCTCCACTCCGGCTAGTTATCTTCCTAATAATATACAACATCTCGCTGTTGATTTCTGTCGTATTTTTGGTATCAGTTTCGAATAAGGCTCGGCATGCTGTATTGTTTGGTGCCGCAATCTGGCTAATTATGTTTTCCCTATTCTCGCTTTTAGTGGAACATTACAAAAGTATGACTCCGACATTGGCCATTTGTTTCATGGCATTTTTCAATAATGGTTTTGCATATGCAATGCGAGAATTGCACGAAGGAGATGATACTTTATATCCTATTATCACTACTGTTGGATGCTGCCTTTTGTATTGGATACTAATATCGTTAGCTGAGTATTTTAATCCAGGTCTATATATAAAGACTCTACCCTTTAGTTTATGTTGGTCTGGCCACTGTCTTACCACAATGAATAAACCAGCCCGGAAGTTAAGAGGCAAAAAACTAGAATTTTTCGTATTTGATAAAGCAAGAGTTTGGGAAAACTTTGAATTTGGAAACATAAGCTCTGTCGAAGTGATTCGCCTAAAAAATGTCCATACACAATTTAGTTCGAGAAGAAGGCAGCTTAAAAATATCACTATGCCTATTTATGCCAATGAGATCACAGTCATACTGGGACCACATTGCTCTGGTAAAACAACGATTATCGAAATACTGGCAGGATGGAACCGACCACCGCTGGGCCATGTTCAAATACGCAATGAAGATTTGTATGAACATTGGGATAAGTATCGCCATCAGATTGACGTCTGCATGCCAAATAATGCATTATTCGATTTACTTACTGTCGAGGAGACATTAATTTACTATATGCGTATAAAATCTATGGAAATGGATGATCAAATAATCAATATGGAATTGGACGAATTTTTCGAGTCCGTCAAAACAGCTAAAATACAACGAAGTACCTTGGTGAAGAAACTAACATACAGTCAAAAACGTTTGCTTAGTTTGGGCTGTGTACTAGCTGGTGGAACGAAAATCATCCTACTTGATGAACCTACACTACATATGAAAGGCAAAGAGCAACGCTTGTTCTGGCACATTTTACATAAAGAAAAGACTGGTCGCGCTATTGTAATGACTACTTTCGATGTAACCGAAGCCGATGCTGTTGGTGATCGAATAGCCTTGCTCGGCGAAGGCACTTTACAGTCGTATGGTACGCCATTTTTTCTCAAAAGCAAATTTGGTGTAGGCTGCGATTTGGTAAGATTTAAACAAAAATTCCTTTTATACTATAAATACAAACATGTTTTTTAGATATTTAGTCTGTTCTAATAGATCTTCAGTGCAAAATATCCAGCAGCAGCTTGCCGGAGAGTAACGAGCGATTTTCTCTCAAATTGAAAAACATAAAAAAAGTTCGCGAACGCAAAATTATAAAAAAAAACTTGCAAGTTTTAGGTACAGCTGTTCGCAATTTCGTTTACACATCAAAGCATAAAACAGAATACTTGAAAAAAATAGGGGTATTCACACCCATTTCGGTAGTTTTGGTAAACTGCTATTAGCTTCTTCTTCTTATTGAGTTGAATACTTTCAGAGCTGGAGCGTCGGTGTAGATTGGAACGACAGGCCAAGCCAGCGGAGCCGCTGTATTTTAATACGCTGCACTATATCCATGTCGTTATAAAGCTCATACAGCTCATTGTTCCATCGTCTGCGGTACTCGCCGTCGCCAACGCGTAAAGGCCCGTAAATCTTCCACAAAATCTTTCTCTCAAACACTCCAAGAGCCGCCTCATCGGATGTTGACATTGTCCATGCTTCTGCGCCATATACCAGCACGGGCATGATGAGTGACTTATAGAGCGTGGTTTTCGTACGTCGAGAGAGGACTTTACTCCTGAATTGCCTACTCAGTCCAAAGTAGCACTTGTTGGCAAGAGTNGTTAATGCTGGCTCCCAAGTAAACGAAATTCTCTACTTTCTCGAAATTAATNACTCAGTCCAAAGTAGCACTTGTTGGCAAGAGTAATTCTGCGTTGGATTTTCATGCTGACATTATTGTTGGTGTTAATGCTGGTTCCCAAGTAAACGAAATTCTCTACTTTCTCGAAATTGTAACTGTCAACAGTGACGTGGGTGCCAAGGCGCGAATGTGCTGACTGTTTGTTTGATGACAGGAGATACTTCGTCTTGTCCTCGTTTACCACCAGACCCATGCGCTTTGCTTCCCTATCCAACTTGGAAAAGGCAGAACAGACTTCGCGGTTTTTGTTACCGATGATGTCGATGTCATCGGCATAAGCCAGCAATTGCACGCTCTTGTAGTAAATTGTTGCTGAGCGGTTCGGTTCTGCAGCTCTTATTATCTTCTCCAACATCAGAAGAAGTCACATGAAAGAGAGTCGCCCTGTCTGAAGCCCCGTTTGGTGGCGAACGGCTCGGAGAGGTCTTTCCCAATTCTGACAGAGCTGGTGGTATTGCTAAACGTCATTTTACACAGCCGTATCAGTTTGGCGGGGATGCCAAATTCAGACATAGCGGCATATAGGCAACTCCTTTTAGTACTGTCGATAAATATGTGGTGAGTGTCGATTCTTTCCTCGCGGGTCTTTTCCAAGATTTGGCGTATTGTGAATACCTGGTCTATGGTGGATTTTCCAGTTCATTCAGGTTTCAGTCTTTCACACAATACGCTCGACAAGACCCGCTTCAGTCTTTCACACAATACGCTCGATAAGACCTTGTAACCTATGCTTAGAAGGCTGATCCCGCGGTAGTTGGCGCGAATGGCGGGGTCACCTTTCTTGTGGATTGGGCAGAGCACACTTAAAATCCAGTCGTCGGGCATGCGTTCATCTGACCATGTTCTACACAAGAGTTGATGCATGCACCTTATCAACTCCTCGCCACCGTACTTGAATAGCTCAGCTGACTGGCTGTCAGCTCCAGCAGCTTTTTTGTTTTTCAGCCGCGTTATTGCTATTCGTACCTCGTCATAGTCAGGCGGAGGAACATCGACTCCGTCATCATCGACTGGGGGCTCTCCACAACTTTCCGTGCTACTACCATTCAGTAGCGTGCAAAAGTGTTACCTCCATAATTTAAGTACGTTCTGAACATCGGTAACTAGGTCGCCATTGTTGTTCTTACAGGAGTACGCCCTTGTCTTGAAACCGTCCGTAAGTTGCCTAATTCTCTGGTAAAATTTTCGGGTATTTTTCCTGTCGGCCAGCATTTCAAGCTCTGCGCACTCACGTATTTCGGCCTCCCTCTTCTTATTGCGGCAAATACGTCTCGCTTCCCTCTTCAGATCCCTATAGCGGTCCCACATAGCGCGCGTTGCGCCCGATCGCAGCGTGGCCCTGTAGGCGGCATCTTTTTTCTCTGCAGCTTCCTGACACTCCTCATCGTACCAGTTGTTCTTTCGGGCTCGCTGAAATCCGACTACTTCTTCGGCGGCGGTACTTAATGAGCGGGAAATGTGGTTCCACTGCTCGCATATGTCGGTTTGTTTAAGAGTACTTTCTGAGAGTCAAGCAGCGAAAGCATTGGCTGTCTGTTGTGATTGCAGCTTTTCCCACAGAGGCGGGTGCGTATCTTGGCTGCAACAAGATAGTGGTCCGAGTCGATGTTTGGGCCTCGGAGTGTACGTACGTCCAAAACAATGGAAGCATGCCTTTCGGCTATCACAACATGGTCAATTTGGCTTCTCGTTTTTCTATACGGAGACAGCGTGATGAATCTTTTTATGCTTGAACCTAGTACTGCATACTACTAAATGTATTTGCCAATCTTAATAGCCGGGAACGGTACAGCCAACTTGAATCACGAAAAGATTTACTTTAATTAAATATTAACGTTTTAATATATCGTTGTTTAAAGTGAAAAACCGCGTATAAACAAAATGCAAAACTGCGTATGTGAGGTTGCATAAATTATTTTCTAGAGATAAAAAATACTTATATTTCAAAATGGTTCTCATTTTTCATAAAGCAATCGCATTTCTGGCCATTATATTTCAGGACGAATGGATAAGACTTGAGCTAAAAGCTTGTGTGAACAAATCCAATTTTTGGCAAACTTGTCAGTTACGCGGTTTTGTACTTTAAACGACGATATGTACATCATATGTATAGTTACTAATAGTTAGCTGTTGTATAATAAATTAGTAATTTTCTTGCCAAAGGGTTATAATATAGTACGGAGACTATTTTTCTGACATATATTATTGCATACAGCCGGACAAAATAACTTTCCAAGTTTATAGGGCATGATAATAGCTCTGTATACATACATATATGTATGGTAAACTGTAGGCTTTTTAATACCTTCAAATAAAAAGGCTACAGGAAAAATCGTGTTTGCGGTTTTTTTCAGGGTACCGAAAAAAAAATTCACACTCCTAATAAACTCTCCTACTTGGAACAAATTGAACTTTTTCGGCCTTTACATCGTGATACGGTCTAATATGCATACTATAAAACTTATAAACTACGAAAATCTATAAAAATTAACGAACTGTTTTCATCTCGTAGATTATAGTTAAGTCGCCAAATACATCTACCGAAGCAATTACCGAATTGATAGGACAATTTATACCTGGAATTATGCCTGAAAATGAAATTGGAGAACTGGTCTACTATAAGCTGCCAATTAATATGCGCCCTAAATTTCAAAATATGTTGATACACTTGGAAAAGGAACCACTTAATTTGGGCATAGTTGATTTGCGAGTCCTTAGCAGTGAACTGGCTGAAGTTTACATGACCATGGGCACAAAAGACACCAAACAAATCATTTTAAATGACAGTTCGTATTACACAAAATGAGGAGTAGAATGAAATGACAATTCATAATTTAATTTATATTTTCTTTTACTTTAAGGACAACTTATTCATAAATTTGTTTCTCGCAAAAACCTCGGTCGTCAACAAATATATGCTTTGTTGAACAAAAAGCTCATACATCAAGCACCTAATTTCATTCCGCTTATCACGATTGGTGTGTCATTCCTTTTTATTCTTTTAATAGCAATAATGGCTCAACATTGTTTACATATACCACCAACGCGTTATAATCCCATCGATTTGGGTGTTACGAAAGAGCTAAATTTAGAAAACATGAAAGACTGCAAACATATTCAAATAAGAAGCGTTGTGAAAAGTAAAAAGTTTGGCGAGAACTCGATGAAATTCGATGAAAATTCCCTTCACTGTTCGAAAGCAAACTATGAGAAATACTTAAAAGAATCGAAAAGTATATCAGACAAGTTTGGTGCAATAGACTTCGATGGCGATAAATATATATGTTGGTTTAATCAACGGATATTTCATTCAGCTCCATTAGTTCTCAATTTAATGCATAACATTTATCTTGCGTAAGTTGGTTATATGCGGCCCAATATAACATAACAATTTTGTTTTTAAATTAAAGCTTTCCAATGGACTTTTATTTGATACCCAAACTGTGAAAACTTTAAAAAGTGCATACATTGTTATAAATACATAGTACATATCAAAGCAACGCAATATTTTCTGCAATCAAATTGTTTTGGATTGCAATATCTTGTAATCTCTTAATGTATATACTATTATATAATTTCAAAACTTGCATTAAATTGATTTCGTAGAATTTTCATTTACAAATCATATTATTTAATTAAATTCAAATATTTATATTTTTGTTTAGCAAGACAATAACCGATGAAAAATCCATAACTATCATACAGAATCATCCGAAACCTACTCCATTACGTGCTAAAATTCATTTGCTTGATCAAGAGAAGACTCATTTGCTATTACCGATGGTATTGGGTGTTGCTATACCCATCTCGATTTCATGCTTTATCGTACCGCTGGTGGAGGAACGCAAATATCACTTGTTGATGTTACAAAAAATTGCCGGTGTCAGTATGGCGCGCTATTGGTGTGTTAACTTTTTGTGGGATTACGCAACGTTCTTTTCGCATACTATCGTTTATACAATTATCCTAGCGTTAGCGCCCATTGAAGGATATTCATTCTCAGACAAAATGTGTACGTTTTTATGTACTTATGTACGTGTTATGTATACATTTCGCTAGTTTGCTTAAAGGGATTTCATAACAATTCTTCTAAAAAAAATTTAATCAAAATACAACCGTTAAATTAGAGATCCCAAGACATTTTTAGAATATCTAAAAATACATATCGTCACCCTCATGTCAGAAGCATGAATGTGCAAATTTATCAGTTCTGAGTTATTGGGCTGAATTGATTAAACCTTGGATGTTCTATGTTATACCAAAGCCCAGAATACCATGCGTACACGGAAAGCAGATATTTTACAATTTCAATTGAAGAATTTTAGAGTTAAAGGCCAAATAACGTAGCAAAATACCTCAGAGCTGATTATAAAATTAAATAGATACCTACGGTTATGGTTATGGCTCTGGTGTTATATATGTTTTATGTGTTTTTAGTTTTTCTCTCTGACGTCAGGATTTTTTAAAAGGACTTTGTAGTTTCAATTTGAAACTTTCAAAGATATCATTAATTCCAAAAATTATTTAAAAAATTCATTCCAATGTAGAAAAAGAGTATTGACACCAAATGCAAGAGAAAATTCTATATAATTAAAAAATAAAAATAAAATTGAACGAATGGGTATCGGAAATGTCCCTTTAACTAGTGTTATTTTTTTAAGCGAGTTGAGTTAGAACGATGAAATTCGAGGTTGTGGTCGAGTGCATATTAGTCATTAACATATAATTTTTTCGAAAATAATTACTGTACATTTTCAAGGACATTAAATGATAAAATGTGAAAGGGACATTTTCAATACCTAATCGTCCTCATGCACCAAACAATTTAAGCGGCCTTAATTCACAGATTTAAGAATTTTCTCTTTAATTTGTTAGCCCTGATAGTTTCTGAGAAACTAATTCAATAATTTCAATGTAAACACTCTACCTACTCAGGTGTACATGGCGCATGAGGAACACTGTTTTATGCTCATATTTCATACAAAAAATTCTTGCACAGTTTCCTTGCTTTCTTATTTATATATTGATTTTACTCATTAGTAGCTTAGTTTTTTCATGTGCAAACAAGCTGTTTTTTTTTTTAATTTTTTCCCTGTTAAAGTTTGAATTTTCTCCATTTTTTAATAAAAAAAACAAAAAATATCTGGAAAACGTATCCATAAAAAAATAACTCGATTTTTGGAATCAGCGAGCGATTCTAGATACAAATTGGATAGTGGCGTCTGGAGCACAAAAACAAAATTAAAATTTGTGAGCCAGTGTAGTTAATATCTTATCTTGAAAAAGTTTGAATTTTACATTAAATTCGATAACCAGTTGCCAAAATCCTCGTTTTTCGATTAATAAATTTTTAAAGAGCATATTTTACAATTTTGACAGACAAAATGTAAGCTCGGGTTACGCTAAACACAGGAAGTTTGCGCAAAATACCTTTCCGCGTTGTAGGCCTTCGGCCGCGCTTAGAAAAAATAACCCTTCAAGTCCGCCTAAGCTGACCACAGTATTTTTTACAAAAAAGTCCACATTTCAAAACGAATTTATTAATAAATTTGTACTCGAAAATTTGAAATCTTTATTTTAAGCTAATGTTTAATCGTTTGAGCACACGTGTATGTTAAATTTTTTTGATTCGGGTTACGCGTTTGGGCACAATGGGCAATTGCTTTGTCTTAAAATTTCTTTCCCTTCTCTTTTGTTTATTTGAACAAGTCAAGTAAAAGGTCTGTAATTTTCAAAAAAAAAGCATTTGCTTCTGTTTTATGCATACGGCCCAATAAACCAAAATTATTGCACAAATAACCGAACCGTACCCAATAAAATACCTTCTGCTTATTCAAATTTCGATTCTACGAACAAAATGTTTTTAAATTAACAAAAAATTAATAATATAATTTGAAGAATTTTAGATACTGGGTATGATAGCACGAAATGTCAGAATCTGCTTAATTGTCAGGATGTTAATATGGCGACCAAAAAAGTGACGATGGAACTACCTTCGTATCATGATGTAATAATTTTAAGAAGGTAGTTTTACTTCAAAATTTTTGATATAAACCGTTTCTGTGGCAAGCACGCAATGTGGCCATTGCTACGATATAGAATTGGGGATTTTCGCTTGTTATTTTAGATGTTTTTAACAGAACATGTAAAGATTTATATATTTCATAGCTGATCATTTCTTTTTAATATATATATACGTATTTAATACATACATTCTTGCCAATGCTAATCACGAGGGAACTTTTTTTATGGAAATTGCCTTTTTTTCTGCTAAAGAGATAGAGTATACATATTCGATTAAGAATGCCCACGATTTAGCTTTCCCTGATTCCTGATTTTTTTTGCCTTTTTTAAGATATTTGCCTTTTCTACCTTTAAAAAAGCGATTATAGCATTTACAATATTTTTTTAAAGATTAAAAAATATTCACATCTATTTTGTTTTGCCTTTTCTGCAATACCTAATGCCTTTTCCTGCTTTTTTCGCTATTTAATTTTGCCTTTTCCAGCCTATTTTGTTATTTTATTTTGCCTTTTTTTATAGGTTTTTAGGTCCTGAAAATCCGTTTCCTGCTAATCACATGAATAAAAGCCATAAAAAACGAAAATGCGACGGCAATATTTCTTGTTTAAAATGTTTTAGATCCATCGCACTGCACAAACTGACGGCCGCCGTTTTAGTTGGGCTCGATAGTCTTTCCATTGCACCACAACTAATTGGTTTGAGTGATTAAGTTGGTGTAGTGTGCGCACCTCGATACATCTTCATGTACATATTTCAAGCGAGCCCTACTATTTAAATAGGCGGCCGATAAGTCTGTGGGTGCGGTTAATTTTTTCATAATTTTTTATAAAGCAAATTATTAAAAAATATTAGAATATTTCTCTACTTAAGTATATATTTGGCTTTCCTTTGTTCCAACGTCAACGCATTTTCTGTCAGATAGCTAACATGGCGGATAAGAAGAAGTGAAACTATGTACCTTCTAAAAGTTATTGTATCATGCTTGGAACTAGAGATGGGCACGGGCCTAAATTTTCAGGCCCGGCCCGGCACGAGTACGAAATCAACTTTCAAATACACGCACGAGCTCGCACGTTAAGAACTTTAGTGGGGCCGGGTCGGGCCGGCACGACGGGACACGTCCCAGTCCGGAAATAAAGAGCCAACTTTTATTGTATGCATGCATACATATGTATGTATATATTTTTAATTTTGTGTTTAATTGTGTCAATTTTTTGCATCAAAGATTTATATAAAATATTTTCTGGGAAGTAGAAGAAGTGGAAGGTATTCTAGGTACAAAACTACTAAGTATCTTATTTTTTCTATCGGTTTCCAAATATTTCTTTTTTTTGCTTTTCTATTATCAAAAGAGTTTTAATATGTACTATTTTTTTTTTGTATAAAAACAAAAGCTTATCTAAATTTGTAGTATTAGCAACGGGCTTTTTCGTGCCCATCTCTACTTGGAACTACCGACAAGTAAGTTTTTTTTTTAATCACAGAATGCGGCTCGATTGAAAATCGGGTTGCCGAAAGGCGAAATCTCTTGAATGTGGCAGGCACTGAAATTTGCGGAAAATTTTGTGTACCGTAATATGAAACTTCTAGTGTGGTTTACCATGGTAAATCTACACGTCCGCGTACTGAACTAACAAAGGTTGTGAGAAATAGGATTCGTTTAAATCAATACTTATGAAATAATCCCCTAGACTTAAATTCGGTGTAATATATATATACTCCTACTCCTAATCCTACTTTCTGCAGTTGCTTTTTTCCTCAGCGCTAAAAGCATTGTCGGTCGGTGTTATTAATGCAATAAAAAGGTGCATAATCTAAAGTAAAACGTAGCCAAACATAACCATTTTTTTTTTAGTTTGTCACGCCCTTTTAGCTAACAAGCGATATTTATTGTAGTATTTCTACTTTTAAAATAAATATGTACCTATCGATGGTCCTGTGTAATAACGACACAATCCAAAAAAAAAATAAAAAAATACAAAAAATTAAAAACTTACTACTTTTAAGTGGCTCATGCCTCTAATCCATGTTTAACCTTTTGTACTTACTTTTGCGATCCTTACTGCTTACCTTAGTAAGGGATGGAAATGGATTAGACAAAGATTAGAGACAAGTGCCACTTAACAGTAGTAACGTTTTTGTTTTTTTGAATTTTGAATTGTGTCGTTATTGCACAGGACCGTCGATATGTATGTATGTAACTTGAAATATTATTTTTCAGGGTTCGTATTTGCACACACATGCTCTGCTCACACACACGCCAGAAAAACATTCAACTTGCACTCACTGCTCATACACATGTGTGTGCATAAGTGGAAAATAAACTCTACTCACAGAAAAGTGTGTGCTGTTTGTTATTAAGCACATGCACATGTGTGTGAGCCGATTTTTGTACAAATTTCAGCCCATGCACATGCACATAATATATTCTTAAAAGAATTTGTTTATAAACGTTATTTTTTGAAAGACAATTCAATAAAAAGTGAGTTGTTGTTTGTTTTTTATATGACAGAAAACATATTAAAAAATTGTTTTAAGATTTGAGTTAGAATTCGAAGTGTATAAGTTTCTCTACGCATAGCACACACATGTGCGTGTGCTTTACATTAATAAAAAGAAAGTACACACATGTGTCCGTGCTTTTTACCAAACGGCACACACATGTGATGTGAGCAAATTTTTAATTTTTTATATGCACAGCACACGTGTGTGAGCGTAAAATGTTAGGATGTGCTGCACATGTGTGTGCAAATACGAACCCTGTTATTTTTACAGATGCAATGCTACTAATGAATATTTACGGAATACCCGGTTTAGGGTTAATATATGTTCTCTCATTATTCTTCTATTGGACAATGTGGTCTGCGTTTCTAATAACGGTTATAATACAAATTATTACAGGTAGAACTTAACATTTCGTTAAATGTAAATATCGCTCATTTACCAAAAAAAAAAAACTGTCGCAACTCAAAAACCGAAATTTTTGAGCAAATACTCGTTATATAATGCTTCAGATCATGAACGAACGATTGGTTCGTGGCTTCATTGTGTCGTGTACGCGTAAAAAGATCGTATGCTTCTCTTTTATTCTACATTTTGTTGAAAACTTTTAACGCGTCGCATGAAAATTTTTTAGCTTTTTTCGTTGTGACAGTCTTTAACAGTCAGTTTCACGAAAGCAATTTATGTAAGTGAAAAATAATTTAAATTTTTGGAATTTTATATGGAAGTTGACAAAAAATAAAAATAATTTTCCATTTAAATTGCTGGTGAAACCGGGTGTTAATAAATGAGCGATATCTACTATGTACATACATATCTGTGTTCGTATGGAATAGTATGTCGGGATGCTGGCTTTAGTATAATGCGGCTTTTCCCTTTATTCCTTAAAAGGAAGGAATCTTTTGATAAGACTTAATAAGAATATTGATTTGCTAGTATCGGAACTATTTCTTGCACGTTTATTTTCCAAAAGTTCTTCAACGGCTCGACGCCAGTGAGTCATTCGCAATCGTATGCTGCGAATGCCGCATTATACTAAAGCCAGGCTTTCGACATACATACATATGGAAGCTACTATTCCATACGAACGCAGATATGTAAGTATGTACATCTTCTTCTTGATTGGCGCTATACATATGTATGTACTTATAAAAATAATGGCAATTTTGCAGGCATATTTTCGTATCTTATTTATTGGGATGTCCTGGAAAACAATGAGATATTCTTTTATATTTGGTCAATATTTCCTACTTTTTCGTTGATGGAAGGCATAAGCAACGTATATACCCAAACCAAGGAGGAACTGTATTGTGATCAGGCATGTATGGAGGATGACGACTGTGATAAATACGATATGTGCGCTGCGCTGCCGCAATGTTGTCGTAAGTACCGAATAACTCTTGCATCTTGCCGTTTATTTAATTGTGGTGATTTCATTTCTACCAAAAAAGTTGTTTGCCAGGCAAGGGCAAAATTTTTTGGAAGAAACGAAATCACCATTACACAATTCATTGTTTTATTAATCAATAGTTATAGTTTAGAATGTTAAGATTAGATTTAAGCACTAGATTTAACTTTAGTTATGTTTAAGTTAAATAGTTTTAAGTTTACCGAAAGAGAAATTCTGCGTGCTTTTTACCCGGCCTATCTTCAGCTAAATTAATTTTTATTGGTTTAAATTTTGATTAGCAAGGTACCATTTTTTTCGTTTTTCGATATTGTCGTACATATTGAAAACCATATAATACGTAACATAACGTTCTGAATCCCAAAAGTGACACTGAAGATGGTACAATGCCGAAACCGGCTTGTTTAAAAGGAAAAGGCAAGGGGTGACGGAAATTCATTCCAAAATACAGTAATTAAGTATGTTTGGCGACAAATGAGCAGGAACCCTTATAGCCTATTTCCACCAGAGGCTTAACTGCAGCTAAGAGCTCAGATAAGTTCCAAGAATTTCAACATGGGGTGACCGGCAAGGTTTATTTCTTAGTGTTTGCTTTTCTCCTTTCGTTTGCTTGTACTTATGTAGTAGGAGGAATTATCCCCTTCGAGTTGTAGTCTCCTTGATCCAATAGGCACAAAACTGCAGTTAAGACGTGGTGGAAATGAATTTTTAGTCCTCGATCTCTTTATGGATAGGTACATACTTACATACATACATACATACATATGCATCTATTTTTTATCTTTACGCTTTTACAGTTACAAGTATTATCAAATTTGACGATCCCGGGATTTTATTATCAATTTGCTTTATGCTAACGTCTGCAGTATTTCTTTTTATTGCACTTTGCCTCATTGAATCAAGAAGAGCACGAAAGCGATTCTCATCGAAAAAAGAGTAAGCGTTTCGTTTTCTGGTTGATTAATAGAAAATGCCCATCAGTTTGATTCACTTTTTTAGCGTTAAATCGCTTCATTCTGCAACACATCCTTACGATGACGACGATGTAATGAAATTGAAACAATTTATAGCCCAGCAAGACTTGCAAAGTAGTCTTAAAAAACGATTTATGGTTGATCAGCTGGAATACGAAATACAAAAAACAACGAACTCATTGAATACAATTTCATTTCTGGCTGAAGAGTAAGTGAAAGTAAAATCCTTTATATTACTCGGTGTTATTAATACATACTATGTATGTATGTATTTACTCCTACGTAAATACGTACGTCGTAAACTGAAATGCAAATAGAAGTAACTAACATTTTCACATGGAACTCAAAAGGCCTAATTAACAAAAATTTCACTTTTTGATTGATATGATGCATTTCATCAAATTACAACTTCTCACATCCTTTCATGCAAAAAAAAAAATATTAGTTACGACTTTTGGCATTACAGTGAAGATCTTGGTTACGGCTTATATCGTCGTGAAAAGTTGGGCCTATTTTATTTTGAAATAGAAGAAATCGTAATAGAAATGGAAGAAATTGTTAAAGATAACAGTAAATACCGAAAAACAGTTGATTTCAGCTATAGGCATTTTTCAACAATCAGATGATAGTGTTTTACTTAGGAGGCTATACGATGGTATGTGCATTAGGGTGGTCCAAAAATGCATGTGTAAAAGTAAAGTCGGAATTTTTATGCCCTCACCCCCTAGGATTGTTCTGTACCGAAAGAAATATACTCTTATTTTTTATTTTGAAATCCAAAGATATTTAGATGTCGTTCAAAGCGCCAAATTGAAGCACAAATTTTAAATAGCTCATAAAAAACTTTCGTGCGGTGAATTAACACTGAAACTAAGTACATACTTTTATCGGTGAAGTTCCACCTTCTGCTACTGTAAAATACCTGCAAGATTTTATTCCAGAAAATATCGAAGCGCATCAATTTTTCTAATTATTTACAATAAAAAAAAAAATTATATAAAACATGTGAGAAATTAAACTCTCTACAAATTTGTATTGAACCATTTTTTACGAAAAATGCATGATTAGCTTACAAAACGCAAAAAACCAAAAAAAAAACATAAAATCCAAGAACAGCTATTTTTTCTTTTTAGAAAAATTCTAATTTTAGTGGGCTCTGAATGAATTAATTTTTTACGTTTTTGGCTACTTGACGGTTGACGTTGTTGTCGTTCTTCATGCAGCTTTTTGGTAGGGTATGGCTAACTTCTGAGTGCATTTTCGAATGTCTTCTCAAAAACGAAAATTCCGATTAAACTGAATTAAATTTTCAAATAGTTTTAAGCTTCAAAAGTCGATCAGTGATTCGAAGTGAGACTGCATAAGCAGAAATGGTATATCTGCGATGGTTGCAACCGAATAATACCACTATTAATATGAATTAAAAAAATGTTCACCATCCGTGGAAGCTTTTTTATGTTAGAGATACCACACTCAATTTTGGGTGAAAGAACAACGACGACAAATCGACTTTTATATCCAGAGATGGCATCAAAAAAACAAAAATAAATAAATACTTATTAAAGCCGCAAAAACTGATTTGGTTTCTAACAGTGAAGTTAAAGCTAAGCATTGTAATAATGATACTAAACTGTCATCAAAAAACATCTTCCAGGGGTCAAAGCCTAGCAATATATGGCACATGTCATAGCGGTAAAACATTTTTAGCCGGACAGCTTGTTGGTCAAAACAAATTCGCATTCGGCGATATATTCGTTGATGGAACCGAACTAAAATATGAGTTGAAAAAAGCGCTTAAAAAAATGGCATACGCGCCACAAGACCATGGACTATGGCCAAGTTTTACGCCTCGTGAGATTTTGCGTTTCTTTTGTATGCTGCGCGGTATTGAACAGAAAGATATTAGAGGGATTTTACGTGACCTCTCCCACGCTTTCATCATGAGTTCTTATATGGACAAGAGGATTCGCACACTTAGCTATGATCGACGACGCAAGGTCAACATAGCACTCGCAATGATTGCTCAACCAAAGATTATAGTTTTGGATGAACCCACACGCGGACTTTCACCACATACTTGTCGTGAAATATGGAATGTTCTGCGCTATAAACGTTTCTTAGGTAAAACGCTTGTGTTCACAACATCAAACGCTGTTGAGTTGGACGCATTATCCGATCGTGTGCTTATATACAACGAAGGCGAGATGTTGGCAATTGGTAATACTCAATATCTACGCAGCAGATATACGAAAGGCTTTTACCTATATGTAAAATTAAGAATTGATGGAGTTACAACTGCAGAAGCCAAAGAGAAGTAAATTTCAACTCATTAAATACTAATCGATTTGTGTTCACAAAAACATAATATTTATGTACATACATATGTACATACATATGAATTTGTTGTTTTACAGCTTACATAAGGATTCCGAAAATTTAATTCGTTTTGTGACTTTCTTGCATGAAGATTCTGAATTACAGTTAAGCGAAATTACCCTATTTTACTCAATGGAAAATTATTATGTATGCCTTTTGTGCTTTTAGGGAGCGAATCGATAATTGCTTTAAATTTTATTTGCCAGTCCCAATTGTTAGTTACTCGTTTTTATATGGATCCATGGAAAAAAATAAGAGACGTTTGAATATTGCAGATTACAGCGTAAGCCAAGGAACACTTCAAGACGTTTTCAATACGATCGAAACAACTCGAAAAAAACAAGAATAAGGCGCTGTTTAAGTATGTTTTAGAACTTTCATGAAATTAAATTCAATGTTGTATGTGTACATACTATAAATTTATGCATGTTAAATACTAATGATAATAACTTCAATATCGTAAATATTAAAAGAAAAAATTGTTAATTAGTAAAACTATATTACTTCAGAGAAGTGTGAATCGGACAGGGTCTGCAATTCGCTTCCGAGTGAATTTCAACCCCTGCCAATTTAAATTCAAAGCGCAAATTCACTCGAAAGTGAATTGCAGAACCTGCCAGAACATGATTTCAAAGCCCTTTGAAAAGAAGCTTGAGTTTTATAATTTTGGGTTGTAGCTGTATATATTCTTTTATGTTGTTATTGCATAAAAATTTCCTGAACGTTGCCAGTCCTTTGCCATCCATATGCGTAGTTCCGGTATAAATTCTTCATTCAGTTTTTCCTTTACAAAATTTTCAGTATGGACCTGTTAATACATATCGGGAATCATTTTAACAAAGGGAATTATTTCTAAGTTTTAATTTTGTAGTTTATATACAAATAACAGATGCATAGACACATATCTTCGCCATTTTTGGGGAGTTTAGTTATCTGTTAGACTGAACATATTGTCATTGTCCTGCTTATTAATTGTAAATTACCGGTTATATGGGAGGTGGGCATGGTTATTGCCTAACTTCAAAAATGGTAAAAAGATTTTTGTTACACTCTTAGCAATGTTCGTACCGAATTCGGGAAAGATTGGTAGAGCGCCTTCTGAGATACAGCATTTCATCATAAGTAGGTGGGTGGGGCCACACCCATTTTGCAAGAAATTTTTAATTTTCTAGTTTAGTTCGGAGGCGTTGTAAAACTGTAGCTCGCTACATTTGTGTGATAAAAGCAAGACGGGAAGACAAATAGGAGGAAGAGGCCACCCAAACACGTAGCAAAAGTATGAGCGCCAAATATTTACACTGCTGATTAAGTCTTCAACATTTTGATAAATTTTAGCTATTTTTCTTTCGTTTAATTAATGTTGTTTATTATTTTTCCATAAAAGTCTGCCTCATTATATAACAAACACCATATAAATCCACATTTCAAACTTTGTGCAAAAATTATAAAAAAATCTGCAAAGTTTCAGCTGAATTTTGAACTTTTTATTCAGATTTTTTAGATTTTTTTTGAGTATGCAGTCTAATAGCCCATTAAATTCTAGGGTAATAATGTGCAGGTGTTAAATAGCTAAAGAATGGCATTGATTTTTATTAATTTTTTTCTGACTGCATTATAAATTTTTTTCCATACAAAATATATTCGCCAATTTTTTTTTATGGAAAAATTGCGTCGTGCAGTCAGAAAAAAAAAATTATTAAAAGTCAACGCGATTCTTTAGCAACTTAAAACTTCCACATTATTACCGTAGAATTTAATGGTTAATAGCCCACTGCATACTCAAAAAAAAAACACTCTTAAACAAAAAGCCTTGGAAACCATGATATTTTTGTATTAGATCGAGTAAGAACAATATAATATATTATGCTTCTAATGAGCCAATTGCGAGAGCGATGAAGAAGTTTAATACGCTCACAAATTCTGCCGACACTGATTTTTCATTACCTAAACCTAGGTTTAAGCAGTTACTGAATGAACTAGTTTAATTAGTAATTACATTGCAATTGTTAAGTCTACATCGATTGCTGTGTGGAAGATCGACCAATCTCGGCAGCCAGCTCGAAAGCGCTCTATCTCAGAAAACTTTTCAAGAACGTCCTATTCAGAATTCGTTTCAAAAACGCCCTATCTCAGCTGCCGATTCAAAAACGCCCTATATCAGCACATTTTCAATACATTTTGAAGTGAGATAGGTCATTTTCGAACCGCATTCTGAGATATGTTGTTTTTCAATAAAATTCTGAAATAGGTCGTTCTTGAAAAGTTTTTTGAGATAGCGCGTTTTCGAGCTCGCTACCGAGATAGGTCGATCTTCCACTCAGCAGTCGAAATAGTATGGAAGGAAATGTTTATATTTTCTAGATTATAGATGCAAATAAATAAAATTTAGCTGAAACTTTTGAGATTTTTTATAATTTTTGCACAAAGTTTGAAATGTGAAGTTATGTGGTGTTTGTCGAAAAACCTGAAATCGAGAAAAAAGTTTTAAGCATTTGGATTGTAATGTTAGCCTTATGGGGAAACAAAAATATTTTCGTCTATAACTTTTCAAATAGCCTAGCTGGCGAGATGATGAGTTCACACAGGCATGGAATAGTCGTTGCAGAATATGATAGCATAGCAAGTATATATTCTTTCAGAAAGAAAAGGCGGCTTTGGCTATTTTTAGCATTTTTAAATTGATACAAAAATCAAGAAATTCAATATTTCAAACTAGGCAGTGTAATTACAAACTTTCTTTGTATAGCGACCGCCCCGGCCCAATACGTACATTCCTATTTTATTATATCGTATATGGTTAGCTGAGGCGTTGGAACTAAAAAGCATCAAAAATTTTCAACAAAAAGAATCCATTTAAAAGCAATGCATTATTATTTCCATAAGCTAATAACGTTAAATGACAAATCGACTATACATTCACGAAATAAATGCTACACAATTTCTAACGTTATTACAATCACTCCATTTTTTAATATTTATATCATTATTATTATAAATGTAATCAAAATGTTAACACAACTAGGCTGTGTCGTGTATATTCAAACGAAAGATGTCATGTGCACAGAAAAATGTACCGCCGAGTGGCCTCAAAACGAAGACTTGCGAGAAAGCATGTGGTGGATCCTCATCACACTGCAAATAGAAAGAAAAGGTAAATTATAGATAAGCGTCTAAACTGAAGGACATACATACATATGTACTTATAACGGTAAAATTATTTTATCAAGCAAACATTTACAAAATTAGTTAGAAATAAAAATATAATTTCAGTGCAGAAAATTTAAATGTAAATACATACAAACATACACTTGTGGTCAGCTGATTAGGTTAAGTGACATTGTGACCAGTTTTGCATATTTTTATTTTGTTTATTTAATGAATTTTATAAAATTGTATAAAAGTCTAGCACATTAAACAACCAGCACCACATAAATACTCCTTTCAATCTTCGTATACAAATTCAACTAACTTTAACAATTGCACCCAAATATTTTAAACTTTTCATTCAGACTTTTTAAATAAATTTAAAGTACGCAGTTTTATAGCCCACCAAATTTTAGTAGGTTAAAGTGCAAATTTCAAGAAGTTAGAATATGTCATTGATTTTTAATGATTTCTTTGTTGACGGTTTTCTTCGATATGAAACTAATTGTAGAGCCAGCGTCAGCAAAAAAAATTATTAAAAATCAAAGTTTACAATTTTTGGGTGTACTTGTTACTATTTGTTGAATTTTTTTATATTTTTTACGAAGTTTGAAATGTGGATTTACGTGGTGCTGGTTATGATAGATTTTTATAAAAAAAAAAAATTATAAGCATTAAATAGACAAAAGAAAAATAGCCAGAACTGGTCAAAATGTCACTTAACTTAATCAGTTGACCACAAGGGTACACATATATGTACATATGTACTTTTTCAAAACTCAATCGTCAGTACATCTAGTTTTTAAAATACTACTATACAGCGAACTGCTATTAGTGAATTAACAATTAAAACATAAAAGCTGTTTGGTACTACCAAGTTATACATACAAACATGTCGTTTACCTTAATTCACAAAGGCCCTAACCAATAAAAAAAAGAGTACCAAAATAGGTAGGGATTTTTAAGGGGCTTATTATATCTCTGTTGTTTTTGGTACTAACACTTTAAAATTTTTATTGAAGGTGTAAATTTAGTCCTTGCTACCAAAATCTACACAGCTACACAGTTTCGAAAAAGGGCGAAAGTTAGGGCCTTTGTGAATTAAAGTAACGATATGTAATTATTCTGGCAGTTACCTTTGTGATAAATATTAGTAACGTTTTTAATATATATTTTTGGGCATGTTACAATATCTTTTAGTCTCATTTAAAATGTGTAAAGCTTTTTTATTAAAATGTATTCTCCCAAAGCTTCTGCGCACATTCATATACACTTGTTATCAGCTAATTAAGCCAGCAACATTTTGATCGATTTTGGGTATTTTTACCTCGCTTTTATTAGCTTGGAATGTAACTAATGTAATATAATGGTGTGCCTAAAAGATGCAGCAATTTCCAGTAATGACAGTACGTATGTAAATTGCGTTTAATTGCCATTTTAAAGTTACGTGATGACAGTACGAATGAAAATTCCAAAGATTGATGTCGCGTGTTATTCTATTCCTTATAATAGTTTTAAAATCAATTGAATTTAAGACTAAAAAGATCAAAATAAAATTATGTATAGTTAAAAACTAATAAATAAAAAAAATAAAATTTTTTTAAAATACCACGCTTTTACAAATGGACTAAAAAAAAAAAAAAAACAATTCTCAGTCCCATAGAATTTGTTTTTGATACCTTTTGATTTTGAAATTTTAGCAAAAGTCATTATAAACAATTTATGAGATTGAAAACGAAAAACGTGGAGCGCATGCAATACAAAGAATTAGATTTAATTGACAATAGTCAAACTATATAACATAGACCTAAAATTTCTACAGCGCAAGTACAAAATTTGAGATCGATTTTAAGTGATCGTTATTCATATATCCACATATGTATGTACATACATACATATATTACTTTTCATATCAATTCAAGTCTATTACATGCGCCGCACGCTTTAATTTAATTTATTTAAAAAAATCTGGTCAAAAAGTTGAAAATTCAGATGAAACTTTTCAGATTTTTTTTATAATTTTTGCACAAAGTTTGAAATGTGGATTTATATGGTGTTTGTTATATGAGCTAGACTTATGAAAAAAATAATAATAAACAAAACAAAAAGAAAATAGTCAAAATTGATCAGAACGTTGCTGGCTTAATTAGCTGTTCACAAGTGTACATATCGTTCCAATGAGCTACATATTTAAAAAGCTTTACAACCACATTTTGCTAGTAAAAAAGTGAGGATGTTAACACCACATACATATCGTCACACATATGCCAGAAGCATGAATATGTAAATTTACCAATTTTGAGTTATTGGGTTGACTTGATTAACCTTTGGATGGACCTTCTATGTTATACCAAAACCCAGAATTTCATCCGTACACAAAACCTCATATTTTACAATGTCAATTGCATGAATGCAGAGTTAAGTCTCTTAAATAAATACTTTCAAGCTTAATATTCCAAAATTTTCATATTTACACATTCATGTCTCTGCATACGGGGGACGATATTCTACTATGTCCTTAAGGTTTTGTTCATCAAACCCAATTTCTAAATAAACGGGCATGTGTAACATATAAAGTGTTAAGAGGCAAGTTATTATATATCCTGGGGTAGTCGATTTAGATATATTTAAAATAAATTTACATACGAAAAACTCATGTTTGTGGTCATCGGCTCGCATCGTATACGATTTCGTTTATGTAGTGGAATTAATACCGAAAACGCTGAATAGGCTTCATCTAATGATCGCACATCCTAGCGTATCGGCAGGCGGTGTTTGGTGGCAAAGCTGGCGACTTTACGCGCGACACAGTCACTAGTCAGTCAAATTTATTATCCTAAATTGTTGCCATTTGATTTGCATAATTTTTTTTTTCGTTAATTAAGATAACATACGTTAGCAAAGTAGCATAGTTATTCAAAAATATTCTTCTATTTAACGTAGCAGTAGCTGCAGCGTTCACCGTCGAGTGCGAGTCTAAGGCAGTAAACGCGAAGCATATGTACATATATTCCGCGTGACTATACGTCGTGTAGTGATAGTCTGAAAATGTCATGTTGTACGAAGAAACTACCACCCACAGGCTTAAGAATAAATGTCTGAATGTACGCATGCGGCTGGTCATCATCGGTCTGATGAGGGCGTCAAATGCAGCGTGTACACAAATAGATCAAGAACAAGTTCGACTACTTAAATATATGCCTTCTCATAAGGATTCTTTTTTTAGGATAGAGGGGGCAGAATAATTGTAAAGACTATTCAACATTTCTTTGGAAATTAAATTTACCTTAAGCCTTCCCAGCACGTTGATTAAAACGCCACCATCAAACATTGGTTGGGAATCAACTGCTGTTATAACTCGTGAGATTTTCTGGAACGATAGGCTCTACATAAAAGGAGTAGAATTAATTCAACATCACATCAAACTTGGACGGAAGTACTTACGGATAACTTTTCCATTATTTTAGGGGCACCTTGTAATTGTACGCCTTCAAAGGACATAAACGAATCTGTTGCCTATAGCAAAACGTAGTTTGTTAGAACATTTTACATTGGTTATACACATTTGTTTCAATGCTACTGCTGCTTTAAAATGCTTCAATATTAAGGCAAATTGAAACGCGGAATCCACTTATAAGACAAAGCTAAAAATAGCACCAATGGCGATTGCAGCTTTGGTGACTCAATTATCTTAATGCATTTCAATCAAATGTATTTTGGAGGAAATTAAAATTTAAATCATGCTCTTAAAAAGAACCCAAGGTGGAGCATCAGTAGCAGCAATATTAGTAGACAGCAGCGGAAACACCAGCTGCAAGTCACATTCACACTCACACTATAGAAATTGGCCACATTCGGTCTGAGATTGGGATCGTCAAAAGTCGCATAATATTGTTGCACAAATCCTTTACCGATATCCTCGTACTGTGGATTCAACGCCATATCTACTTTATTACCCAATAACTAAAACAATGCAAAAATACGAGTAACTTATAAAAAAAATAGGAATTTATTGCCGTGCAAATTCCGACGGACTCCGTTCGTATCCCTTGCCTGTGCGAAATCGGTAGGGATGTCGGAAAAACATCGATGCATCGAAAATATCGATGTTTTGCTTCGATGCATCGAAATTTGTCCACTCGATGTATAAATAGTTAAGAGGTTTGTATAGTAACTTCTCCAGTAAAACATTGCAGCCAGAGCGTAAAAGCAAAATAGAGCGTAAAATTAAGAAGAAGAGAAAACTAGCAGAAAAAGTTACTGAACGCAAAGCTAGTAAAAACTTGCAAGTGAATAGTTCTTGCACCCTTTTGATATTCTGCTGTAAACATTTTACTATTTATAAATCAGTTTTAAACCCTTTGCTTTACACACAAGCACTTACACAGTCTAGTACATCATTAAAAATTTGATTTCCACTCATTTTACTTTTGTTTGTGCTAAACCAATTCAACAAATGGCGGCTTTTGGCATTTATTCTTCTTCTTCTTCTGCTAGCTAATTTCTGCTAGTAAAAATTTCACTAGCAAGAATTTGCAGCTCTCCCGTGTTGTTACGCTCTCGATTCAGTGCTCTCTTGCAAATTTTTTGGGTTATCATACACTTTTCCAGTAAAAAATTGCAGGTTCCAGTACAAATTAGTACTGACTATTGGTTACTATACAAACCTAAGGTATCTATCGATGTTTTTTCAAAACTGACATCTGTAGTACATTAAGGGCCGTTTGCACCATGTCTAGTTAATTCTAAAGGCTCCGTTATGCATACTTGGCATGGCTTGAGAGCTGTCACATAAGAAATCTGTTAAATGAGCCTCGCGTGTAATCGGTTATCGAACGCACAGCACTACATACGTAGAAGTCTGTTGGTTTTTGATTTCTACGTAAAAATGGTATAGCAGTGCATGCAATGCCAAGTATGCATAACAGAGCCTTTACTCCTAGTTAAACATCTGTATCGACGTTATCGACACCTATCATATAACATGTTATTGATAAAGCAGTTGATGTGCTTAACTGAAGGATGTACCTCCAGTTAGCGTTAACTAGACATGGTGCAAACGCGCCTAGGGCCAGTTTTTCAGTGCACGGCCGTGGATTAAACTCAATTTAAACGCCCGATCTGGCTGGTTTAAACAAAGATCAGCCAATCAAATATCAGCCAGCTGTTCAATTTAAACTCAGTTTACTTAAACTAAATTTAAACTAGCACTGAAAAACTGGCTCTAAACCCTCATTCGAGTTTTTTAATTGTCCAAAAAGGAGAAGTGACTTTGACCAAAAATTGAAATGACTGCAAGAAGTTCCGTTAGCTCAGTTTCAGTAATTTATTTCCAACTTTGCCAATAACATATTTTGTTGTGAAACATTTAGGGCCGGTTGCTCAAAGCCTGTTATATGCATGCAGTCGAAAACGTCGATAACGATGTTAACCTATGATTAGTGTCAACAAGGCTTTGAGCAACCGGGCCTTAGCCTGTTCCCGTACTTCACGCCTTCGTCTTTCATAAACCTTATATGAACGTGGCGCACGGAAACGACTAATTAGTTTTGTATAGTAGCTTCTCTAATAAAACGTTACAGGGAGAGCGTAAAAGCAAAATAGAGCGTAAAATTGAGAAGAGAAAACTAGCAGAAAAAGTTGAACACACAACTAGTAAAAACTTGCAAGTGAATAGTTGTTGCACCGTTTTGATCAAGGTGTATTAAACAAGGTGGTGTTGCGGCGACAGCTGAGTTTTTCGCCGTGGAGGCCATTACGTCAAAATGATGTGTTTGTTGTAACTCATACCAATGACAGTATGGACATCAGCGTATAATTTGTTAGTGTAATTTTTTACTTATATACGGCCAACACCACATTGTTAAATACGCCTTGGTTTTGATATTCTGTTGTAAACATTTTACTATTTACAAATCAATTTTAAACTCGTTGCTTTACACACAAGCGCTTACACAGTTTCCACTTGATTTCCACTATTGGTTTGTGCTAAACCAATTCAACAAATAGCGGATTTTGACATTTATTCTGCTTCTGCTAGCTAATTTCTGCTAGTAAAAATTTCACGCTTGCAAATTTTTTGGGTTATCATACACTTTTCCAGTAAAAATTTGCACGTTCCAGTACAAATTAGTACTGACTATACTAACCTATTATTTGAAAAAGCCTATGCAAATCGATACATCGATGTATGCCCTTCGATGCAGTGTCATTCCCTTATTCAAAATTGGGTAAGGGCCCTGTCAGACGGTCAGTAATTATCACGATATTTGGATCGCGATCCATATTGATGGATTGATGGATCGCGCACGAATGCTACATGTTCAATATATATCGCATCAGTATTTGCATAATTTTTGTGCTGAACGCTTATTATGACGCAAGAAAATATTTTTATTTTGTGCGTATAAATTACAGATAATATATTCCACAATTATTTAAAAATTTCCAATTTTAATTAAAATTTTTTGAATTTCTTTTGAAAGGTTTTAAGAACCGAGAGCGAAGGCAGAGCGAATACGTTTTCGATGTTCGCATTATGAGAGTAAAATATGTACTGACGAAATGTATGGATCGCGCTTTGAAAGTGCTACGCGTTCAATATTTATTGACGGTATTGCGATCCGCGATCCAGATTTCAAAATTTTTAGAAATTTTGCGATATGGATCACGATCCATCAAGCCCTTACTGATTTGACAGCACACCCAAGGTGAATTTATACATGGTGGTGTTGATGGCGAATTTAGATTTTCGTCGCGGTACTACTGAATGTCAAAATGATGTGTTTGTTGTAAACAAGGCGAATTAATTTTACAACAAACACATCATTTTGACATTCAGTAGCACCGCGGTGAAAATTTAATTCGCCATCAACACCACCTTGTATAAATTCGCCTTGAACAAAATACATGTAAACTTTGGAGCGAATTGAGATTTGACATAACACCCGCAATAAAAAATACATGTGGTTGTCGTTGTTGTAATCTAAATTCGCCAGTAACACCACCTTGTATAAATTCGCCTTGTACAGAGACTTGTAACAAGTGAAAACAATCGGTAAAGTCGATGTTGAACGGATAATTTAAGCTCGATAATGTATCGATTATATTGCAACACTATCAAGCTGAATTAACTGTTTGGTTGCTCGGGTTTATTGGAAAGAAGTCTTATTACCAATTTGCGTTACTCATATGTGTTTACAATTGCTTTTGACGTCAACTCGCGGCAAGTTATCCACCAATGCCAAGTCAAAATTCTACAAAAATGTCGAATATAACCACAAACAATAGCTCGGTTGTTGGGCAATTCGATATTCAACTTCCTTCCGGGTTTGCGGCAATGGAAACACAAGTGGCTGGTCACACATTTGATACAGCTGCTGTAGGCATTTTACAAGACAACAGTGGTTGCGTACTAAAACCATTTGGTAAGCCAGAATGTGGTGCACGTGAACTAAACTTTTACGAAAGCTTGCAACAGGCAGAGAAATCGAATGAACCTAACATATTGATGATGCTACGTTCCCTGGTGCCCAAATACCATAAAATCGTAAAATTAGTAGTCAACAATTGCGAGCATACTTTTTTGAAAATGGAGGATCTCACATACGGCATGAAAAAACCGTGTATAATGGATATTAAAATAGGAGAACGTACTTGGGATCCAATAGCAACAGAACAAAAACGCCGTGTAGAAGAACAAAAGTATGCGCGCTGTAAACAAGTGTTGGGACTTTGTTTGCCGGGCTTCCAGGTATATACACTTACAGACAGCAAAGCGCTCCGCTACAGTAAAGAATATGGCAAAAAATTAGACGCCGATGGTTTTCGAGCCGCTATTGCGCTCTTCATTAACGCTCAAAACGGAAAAGTTTACAGACTACTTGTATACGAAATACTGAAGCAACTATACAGGATCAGAGACTGGTTTAAAGTGCAAACACTTTACAATTTCTATGCCAGTTCCTTATTACTGGTATACGACTTTGACAAATTTGAGGAACACTTCAAGCAAACATATATGCACCGTTACAATGGCATTCCATTGATGACTAACGGCGATGCACATAACTATAGCGCACAAATAAATTTTGGAAAAGTCCTGGGAGATGATTCAACAAATGCAACACAATGGGTTAAGGTGAAAATGATAGATTTTGCACATGTGTTCCCCGCCGACGGCACAACTCCAGACCACAATTATATATTTGGATTAGAAAATTTAATTATGGTTTTTGAGGAATTAATGGAGCGATAACAGAGTTGAGCACAGCCAAACTCTCGAATGATCATTTGTATGAAAATGAAATATTAGGATATACATACATTTAATGAACAAATTATCTACTGCTCTTTTTATAGATATACATATTATTTTGTATTATATACTCAGTATAAAGTGAAAAAGTCTTGTATTTCAATGTACGTATGTACAGTAGAAGTTTAATAAAATTATTCAATATACATACATATATACTTACATGAGAAATGTACATTTAACTTTAATATTCTGTATCCCGATAACAATTGATTACTGTCAACACAAATTGTGTATTGGCTAAATAGGATCGACGTCGACTCCCAGCGACACAACTTTTTTGTTGTTGTTGTAGCAGCATACAAGCTCCTGAAAGAGTTTTTGGGGAGTGTTGCTGGAGTGACAGTCCTGTTTTGAATCTAATACTCACAAAACGTTTGAAGCCGTCAACAGAAACCCACGACAGTCGAGCCACAGATGTGGCCACCCAAATAGACAGCTGCTTGCAGAGGAGCCCTCCCCGAGGCACGTCAGGAGGCATCTATATGAACTGACGGACCAAGTCCAGAGGTTCATTAAGCAGCCTCTGGACCCGTCAGCTCACAGACAGGCCTTGAATGGCATTCACAGGGACGCAGTCTCGAGTTATGTAGACTCAAGACCTGTGAATGCCGTTCTAGGCACACAAACACCGGACATAGACGCGACGGAGCTCCATCTGCCTCGGGAGACCAGAACAACAATAGCCCAACTTCGCTCTGGCTACTGCAGCAGGCTATTTTCTACCTGGGTAGGTTAAATGCGGATGTGCCGAACGAATGTCCGGCATGCGGAGAGACCCCACACGACTCTAAACATCTCTTCGCATGCCCGGAAAACCCCACAACCCTAACGGCGTTGTCCCTATGGACCGACCCCATATAGGCTGCACGCTTGGTGCTGCCGTTAGTGGAACTCGACGACAACGACTGAGATATCAGCCGATCTGGGCGGGGTTGTTGTAGCCGCTACAGTCCCCTGAACTCGTTGGGGAATTTGTATGCTGTTACAACAATGAATTGTTTTCAATTGACAACATACACATAATTTTCGTCTTCGCGTAAAAATGCATTGGTTTACGAATGCACGTTTCCTTCGGTTTCGCTTCCACTTGGCTTTTAACCTTATGGATGAAAGAGTTACACAATTAAATTCTATTCTATTTAAAATCGGGACTATTTACAAAACCTATTTTGGGGGATTTCTACAGAAAAATGCAAAATAATGGGACTAAATAGGTGTACATATCGTCGATGCCTTTGCAAAACCGCCTAAATCGCCGTCGGGGCAAAAATGCGATTTGGTAACCCTGAACTCCAGGCATCGAGATTTTGAAAATCGTTATTAAAACAAAAATAATAGCTGGAAAAAATTCCGCCTATCAAGTCAATGCCTTCGACGAAAAACAGATTTTTTGCCCTCCTGTAAAATTTGAGTGCCGTAAGATAGGCGGTTTTGCAATTGGTCTATGGGCAGTTTTGCAGGGGCATCGACGATATGTATGCGACGTAAATGATGCGTTCTTAGCAGTTTCTCTTAGAAATATTTATTGCTTTCATTACAAATATTCAATAATCGTAAGATTTTCAGAACATGCCTGATAGATTGAAAAATGCAGCTTCAAAACAATATGAAGCTGTGGTTGTTGATACAGCAGTGGGGTTAGAATTGGACTGTTAACTGAAATAGTCTAATTTTTAACTCATCCATCTGGAAACCATAGTGTAAAAACGATGACGAATGACAGAATGCAAATTAATTAAAGGTAAATACATGTAGCATAACATGGGAAAAAATTCGGATCAATTTTAAAGATAAAAAAATAAAAAAGCAAAAAATTTAAACAGATTTATCACCAGTTTCGCCAATCAACTTCAAATTTAAACAGGCTGATACATTTAAAATTGATTGTTGCAACCGCGCTTGAACATGCTTTATAAATAAAGAAAATACATATCGCTAGCTTAGAGTGAAAAGTTGGTAAGTCCACTTTTTACGAAAACTCATATTTTGATACAGGTGGCTAGATAAACTTAAAATGCATTGTTTCGAAAAGAATAAAGGCCTTTGTTCTATTTACTCTCGTTTATATTCAATGAAAGGGAAATTTGCTAAGTCAAAAAAAAAGAAGCACCAAAAAGGCCAAAGGTGTACGAAATCTTTTAATAAAGATCGAATCTATCTGATTCGTATGGAGTTTTGCTTTTTGTTGAACAGGCAAAATGCTGTATTTAAACTTTTGCGAAATACTTGAAGAAAATGGCTATACGTTTTTTTTTCTCCTGTAAAATTTTTAAACTGGGACTTAGCAACAATCTAAGCGAGCGATGTATGAAAATTTGACTTTATAAAGTTTATCAAATCTGATTTTTTTTTGATATTAATTCTAACCCCCCTATTATGAATTCGTACGATGCACAATAAACGCTTACATTCTGTTATCCCCTATTACGAACCAATGTTTTGGTTAACGATAAAAAAATAACCAGACATTCAAAATAATAGATCTGTCAGGCGTGTGTCGGGCGTATGAAAAGAATAATACCAAAACTAATTTCTACGATACGCTTGCAAGCGGTTATCGTCTATCGTACGGAAATTCATAATAGGGGGGGTAAGCGAAATAAGTATGTATACATATGCTTGTAACTATTTCTATATAATTGTTCGGAATTTTTACATCTAAAAACATTATACGGCTACATAGTTTGTAATAAAATTAAAAAAAAATGTTGCTTTTATCTTTTCCGTCAGGTTCTTTTAAAGCATATAGTCCAGCTCATATCTTTCATATTGATTCTTTGGGTCATTAGTTATCCTTGGATAACCTGCAATCAATGCGTCTTGTCCTCCAATGTAAAGAGAATTATAGATCTTCCAGTAAACATCACGCACTTTCCGTGCCGGATGAAATAGTCCTTGCAGTGTATATTGCAAAATTTTAATAGGTCCCAGCGAAACCCGTAAGCCATCTACAGAGTCCATAAAAGCCTGAACTAAATGGGGCGAAGTCTCAAAAATATTAGGCCATACATAGTTGAGCAAATGAATTAATGCATCCTCACACCCGAAGCCATATACGCCGAGTGCCATATGCTTAATAGCAGCGCAAGCAGTTTGTCGATGAACCAAGTCGCGATCCATTAACGCGTCCTCCAGCAAAGGGCAAACTGCATAAATATAGTCTTTGCCCATTTCCCCAATATATTCAAACAGAAAAGATAGGGATTTAAGTACGCCATTTTGTACATTCAATTCGGGTACGCGATATTCATTCATCAATGCAGGGAGAACTGTGAAGGGTCGACAAGTTTCGGCCACAATAGCAATGGCTACTGTTGTGCATACACGATTTTGTCGCTCTTGAACTTTTAAATTATTTAGCAGAGTGGCTAGTACATCATGTGGGCCAATTGCCTTGGCAATATATCCAAAAGTATTGACTGTTGCGCGACGAATCGCTTTCTTATGCGCTTTTAGAAGTTCAAGTAACTCGAAACAAATACGCATCCATTCGCGTGCTGATACATATTCTGGTCCGCGATCGGCAATTCTTCCTACCAAATCAATGCAGTTCTCTTGTACTTTCTCATGACGATTCTTCAGAATAGGTGTTAGACGCGGCAATAAGTCCTTAATGGGTGGGGTCATTTTCGTCATACCGATGACATTAACAATTGCTTTAAGTGCACCTAAAATACTACCCAAAACCTCTGGGTATTCCTCACCCAAATACTCATATAACACAACGCCCAAATGACCCATCAACTTTTCTTCTTGGCAGGTTTTCATTACTATGGCGATGCGCGATATTAAATCAGCAGCTTGTTGGCGCACTTTAGCCGATTTATTATTTAGACGCCAAAGGATAGTACCGCAAATTTGTGGCAAGTATGGTTTAACTCGCTTTCCGAGCTGATTTACAATTGTACCGAATCCATTTAACATTACCACGTCTTCGGTGGTTTGTTCTTGGAAAGCGTAAAGTATTCCGTCGATAAGCTGTTCTTCTAAACGTGAATCAATATCTGCTGCGCCTAAATTTCCCATAATTTTCTCTATGGTTTCCATAACCATCTTTCGATACTGTTCGTTTTCATCTTTTAAATCATCAACCACCCGATTAATTATTTCAGAAGCGCCTACTTTATTGGCGATTTCTACAGTAGTATCCACAAGTTGGCGATAATTACGGCGATCCAAGGCCATTCGATGATTCCAGAAAAACTTAAAGAAATGCGGCAAAATTTCTTCCTTAATGTATTGAGCTTCTACACCGTCAGTAGCACAGCATTGCTTCACTACCTTCAATACGATCTTTTTCATTTCTTCGTCCGGCGATTGAAATTCACGGATTAAAATCAACATGACTTCACGGGTATAGTAATTGGCATATTCAGCATCCATTAGTGGAATTAAGTAACCAATGGCCTTCAGAAAAGCAGCCAAACCTTTGCCACGATGTGTACGAATACCCTTCCAGAGGGGTTTCAAAACGGAATCAAAAGATTCAATACCATAAGGCGTTGCTGCTTCCGCTAGGGCAGCAATTGCCAAAGCAGTTATAGTACGCACTTTCTGTTGTTCGTCCACAAGTCCATGCTCAATGATTTCCACTAAAGCTTTCAGATGGGGCAGTATAGCACAGCCCATTAATATGGCTATTTGTTGCACAATCTTTATACCGGTGTGGCGAGCTTGCCATGATTTTTTTGATTTACATACAGCTTTGAGAAAGGGTAGCAAAGACGGTATTCCAAGTGCAGATGCCACAACGGCAAATGCACGCGCTGTTGTGTTACGGACGTACTCGTCGATATTGTCGATGTCGGGACGCATCGTGGAAATCATAGTAGCAAGACCTGCCGCCTTTGCCAGATTTGAGATTATTTCGCGACCTTCCACTCGGGCATAATAATCTTCATCTATAAGCAGTGGCTCAATAACAACAAGAATTTTGTGAACATATGGACGCACCAGGTCATCAAGCTTATATAGTACGCGGTCAATAACTTTTACAAGTAAATGACGTTCCTGATCCTCCAGGGTAGGGGACATAAGCAATGGAAGGATTTGATTAAATAGAGGCCCGGCTCCAAATTCTCGCGCCTTGTCTGTTATCTGCCGAAGTGATGACTTTCGCATTGGAGGTGAACCATTTTTGATAGTCAAGAGTAATTTCATTATTTTACGCTCCTTTGCTTCCTCTGGAGAAAGACTGTCTTCATCCACATCTACTAGCAATTTGTCAAAGTATTGTGCATCTTCCGGTTTCATAAATGGCAAATTTTGACCTTTCGGTTGATTGTCCATGAATTTGGCATTCTTATCTTCAACTTGAATAAAGAATCCAGCGGGTGTGCCCGCTATCGGTGTTGGTGTTGCCATCAATTTACGTCCAGGTGTGCGCAGTGGCACGTAGCCAGCAGGAGGCGGTAATATTTTATAACCTGGTGGAAACATTTGATCAAGTTCTTCATCTGTGAGGGGTCGATTACGTTCATCGATTTCTTTTTCCCAGCGATATGCCTGAAGTTGTTCTGGTGTCATAGCGGCCAATGCACCCGGAGTTGGAGTGGCCATGGCCATTGCCTTGACGCCAATGGGTGTGGTGCCGCCGGGCGTTAAGAGTGGAGTTATATGCCCTGGCGTAGCATGAGGAGTCATAGTTGGTGTGAGGCTCGGAGTCATAGCCGAAGATGGTGTCATTGAAGGTGTGGCATTCGATGGCGTCTCATCCCAACGCGATCTACGTTTTGAAGCTCCCGGCGTAGATTCGGCGACAACATTGTCACTTGTACCACGATCTGGTTTTGGTGTCTCGGCCCAACCGCTGTGGCCAGGAGTTTCGCGCTCTGTTTTCGGAGTTTCGTCCCAACGATTACGTCGTGCTGATTTTTCGTGACCTGGCGTCTCATGGCTCGGTGTCATTGGATGTGCAGGTGTTGCATCCCAAATGCGTGTTCCGAGACCAGGCGTAGCACCCGGTGTTTCGCTGCCTTTATGACCTGGCGTTTCATCCCAACGATGATCGCCGGGAGTTTTCTGAACATATGAAAATACATATATATTTGTGTCTATAAAATACCTACATATATTAAAAATCTTACATCTTCCCAAGTAGGTGTTGCCGCACTACTAGGAGTTGTTGCCGCTTTAGCGGGCACAAAGCTTTCGCTCACTGTTTGATCCCAACGACCACGTTTTCGTGTAGTAGTCTCTTTTGCAACCTCCCCATTTGAAGATTTTATCAAAGTGCCGTCCTTGGATTTTTCTTGTATTTTTCTGCGAAGCTGTTTTCGAAAATTATTAAGTATCAAATTATATTAGTAAGTATTTTTTCTTTTCTTTCTTGATAGTAGTAATTACCTCATTTTCTTCTCCTTTGAGCAACTGTTCACGCATAATATCCGGATATGTTCTTGATCCGATGTCAGGAGTCTTTCCACCTAAAAAGGTCATGTAGTCAAATAAATTTCTTACGAATATATACTACATAAGCATATATGTTTTAATTGCACTTACCATCAGCAAACGGATCCGCTCGCTCGGGTGATATAATAATGCGGCGTCTCTTTTGCCTATATTCATCTTCCCTATCCGCTATTGTTGGGCGGCGCCTCTCAGCCATAGGATCAACATCTTCCTTACCCTGTGTAACATCTTTTAACACAGATGTAGGTGCCGTGTAAGTCGTACGCTTTTGTGGCACTGGGAATCCTTCGTCTTCATCTTCATCCATTTCATCATTAGCAGCAATGGATGTATTATATCCTTCATAGCGACGTTTGCCTTTACCGCCGGCCTCGTCGTACAAATCAGTGTCATAGAAACCTCCACTGTCCAATAATCCAACGCCAGTTGTGGTACTTTTTTGGATTTCTTTTTTCTTAGTTTGAATGTCGGCAATCTGTGCCTCAATATCTGTAATATGAAAAAAAAACACAATTTAGTTGCATGATGAGAAGCCAAATCAATAAGGGGGTGCGGTAATGCTATAACTTACTAAATTTAAAACTATTCAAAGAAACTATTTCATGCACGTGTATGGAGGAGATTATTGAATATTTGATAACAATTAACTTACCTTCGTGAGTACGCGGAATATTTTCCATTTTCTAAAAACGTTGACTATACGCAGACAAAATATGGAACAAATCAAGGCGAATTTATATAAATTCGCCTCGGAATCAAATCAAGGCGAATTGATACAAGCAGTGTGGCCGCGGGTACTGAAAAATTTAGCCAAGGCGGTTTTATATATAAATGTATAAATTCGCCTTGATTTTGACATTAAGAAATACCGTGGCGAAAATAAATACGCCATCAACACCACCTTCTATAAATTCGCCTTGCAAGGTATGAATAGGTTTGTTCGTCGAGCAAAAAGTTTGTACGAATTTGTACGAATTATCACGATTTTTGCCCAAATCGCGTTCGTGCAGACCAAAAAATTATCCAACACTCAAAAATTGTGAGAGCAAAGTGACAGTTCTGTTGGAGAGAAGTTGCAAATTCTTGCTGGAAAAAATTTTGCCAGCAAGAATTTGCAAACACGAAAAACATGTGGTTGTGGCGCATGGCTGCATTTTTGTCTACAATAATTTGAATAATTAGTTCGTTAAATTTAAAAATTTATAAACACGAGCGATTTTTTTATGAAAAAAGGAAGTAAATAATTGTTGATATAATTAATTTAGTTAATTCCAATGATTTGAACTTGATTCGGCTGAAAAAAATGGTATTCGCAATCGGAATGCAATTGCAACCAGAGCCGATTTAAGAAACCCGACAGCTAGTACGATGAAGAAATTGAAATATATGTTAAAGAAAGTCAGAACAACAAGAAATATACATGTATATCCTGTTTTTGGCCATCCGAAAGAATTTTAAAAATTCTATAAAAATTTTTTATGTTTGAAATGCAACCGTGGACGCCAGCTGGCAGCGAAACTTGCAAATTCCTGCAAATTTGCGTTCGTGCAGAAATTTGCAAGTTTCTCAACATGAGAGAGAATTTGAGAGAATTTTTTCTTACTCTCTGATATTTTGAGTGTTGGATAATTCTTGCTGGATTTTCGACGAACAAACCTAATGTCGACTGGCGACCAACTTTGTTGGTAGCGATTAGCTGAAAGACCGTTCAACCAAAAGTAGAATGCAAAGTTGAACAATGCAAACACCTCTTTATGGCGAAAATTTTGGGGCAGTAAGTTTTATGATTTTTAACACCAACGTAATTTTGAAACTCGGAAAATTCGTCCTCCTTTTAGCACTATGTGCGAGGAAATTGTAAACATCTCTGACGTAATTTAAGAAAAACAGGCAAGAAAAAATCGCAAAAAACGCAGAATTATGAAAAATTGGGTTGTGTTTGGATATTTTAGTAAATAATATGAAATTCACGCCAAGCGACACTTACGGACGCCTACTTACACAACAATTTGACAACTAAACTAATACATATTTTCAATTGTCTTGTCTCAAATTGCCTTATGTAAACGCAGCATAAGCAAATATATCCTAACCACAGTTGCAATTAAGAGTAGAACATATTAGATTTTGCAAAATGCAACATTTAGCACTTTCGAACATATTTTTTCGAAGAGCGTTTGCGCTATCACATTTAAAAGGGGTTCGCACGCGCCGATTTTGCGTTCAACTCACGCAGGGTTGCACGAAAAAAAAGCTGCTTGGGTAAATATTGGCTGGCGACCAACTTTGTTGAAAGCGATTAGTTGAAAGGCCGTTCAACCAAAAGTAGAATGCAAAGTTGAACAATGCAAACGCCTTTTTCTGGCGAATATTTTGATATTTTTAGCCATTCAATTTTTTTTTGTGCAACCCTGCCGCTAAGTCAGATCAGTGTCTATCACGATCAATTCGCACAGAGAAGATAATGTGCAAAAAATCCCACTGAGAGGGAAATAAGAAATTTTAAACAACAAATTCAATACAAAAACTTGAATTGTTTTAACCATAACCGAAAATTCGTTTTGTATATATTCATTTGTCGGTGCTGTCAATTGAAATTTCCTCAATTAAATAGGAACAAAAAACAAACAGAGCTGATCACAAATTGAGCCAGATTTCTATCAGTGTCACATCGATATTGAATTTGCCCAACTTTCCTTTTTCCAAATAATGTAAAGTAATAAATGAAATCTCGATCGGCGATCACTGAAACGCAGTTAGCAACTGTATACATTACTGCCACTTTTTCTCATTATTAAACCATGTTCGAATCTTGGAAATTTTTGAAAATCACAGGATACAGCGCGTTTACATTGGGCAATGCTCTCAAGACAATGAAGATATACGTATTAGTTGTCAAAAACACATGCATGGAAAAGTATTAGTGAAAAAGTGTGCATGTGTTGCTATTGTCATGACAGTATTGTCCGGTGTAAACCCTAAGTTAATTCAGAAATGGAGTAGCATTTAGGTGCCGAATTTTGTATGGATAAATGTACATGTACACAACACCTTTTAAAGTGCTTTAATGAATAATTTGTCCTAAATCATTTTGGCACTTTTTTATCCTCAATATCCGCTGATTTTACGGCGAATTTGTACCTTTTGTCAAAATGATGTGTTTGTTGTAATTTGGTTTTGTACTGATTGTTATACCTTGATTATAATGCACGGGCGCATCGTAACAAATTGCGGCGTATGTTAAGGATCTATTGATTTTGGATGCTTCCGTTTTACATTGCGTTCAAGTGCATTATAATCGTTGGAATTCATTGCCCATACAATAGATAATTAAGTTACAGTTCACTCCGTTCCGTTACTTCCATTATAATCCAGGCATCAATGTGCGTATAATTTATTATGCCTTGGTTATAATGGACGAGGCGAATCGTAACAAATCACGGCGAATTCGTAAGGATCTTTGATTTTAGATTGTTCCGTTTTACGTTACGTTTACGTGCATTATAACCATTTGCATTCATTTCCCATACAATAGATAATTAAGTGAAAGTTCACTCCGTTCCGTTACTTCCATTATAACCCAGGCATTATTGTAGTGTTTGCTTTTGTTCTGTTAACACCACCTTGTTTAAATTCGCCTTGATATGGCACCTCATGCTAAGGTGAGTTGGCAGCCCTGAGTACAAAGCATCGGTTTTATTCGGTATATCGAATGGTGTGCATCGATGTTTTTCTTACATTCCTGAATTAGACATCTTCCGAAAATTTTCCGGCTAGAATCCACGATGGTGAGTGTATCGAGGTATTTAGTATTTATTTTTCTGGCTATTCAAGCTTCGAATGCGATTTTGGATTCTGATGCGAATACCTTAGTCTTACTTGATAATTTGGCAATTCGTGAGACACATTCTATATTCTTCAAATCATTGCAAGGTAATCCCGAATCAAATCTTTAGTGACGTGGTCATAACAAAAGTACGTGCATTTTCTTCAACAGATCGCGGCTTTAAGCTAGTTTATAAATTGGCTGATGATTCTGGCTTAGTCCTTTCACGTTATGGTGAATATATCTACAAAAATGTTATTGTATTTGCACCAAGTGTTGAGGAGTTCGGTGGCGATCTTAGCGTAGAAAAGCTCACTGAATTCGTTGACGATGGTGGCAATG
>NW_016161556.1:0-3261 GCF_001687245.7 Rhagoletis zephyria
CGTAAGTACAAAATAAAATATGAAATACGTACATAATTAATTTCTGCTTGCTTTCGCTTGGCATAATAGCTTAAGTGGGGACGCTGGCTTGAATATAGTCCTTCGGTTAGATTTCACGTGATTTGCCAAGAGTTCTTCAATGGCACGGCGTAAAGTGTATCATTCGCATTCGTAAGCTATCAATGGAACATTATACTAAAGCCCGGCTTCCGTCTTAAGCTACTATGCCATATGGTCACATATTTGTATGTTTAAGTTTATATCGCATTTGATCCAATAATAAACGAGTTATTACTAGCTTACCCGAGCGAATTGTTCGAATCCAATACCTTAGAATAAAGTTTAAATAAATTAACTCGGGAATTTGCTCAGCAGTTTGCATCAGTCACTTTAGATGTGTAATTTTATCTGAAATTTTTGAAAACTACAATAAAGTTTTGTTTAAATTTGCGCATATTAAGATAGGTAACCAGTTTCCGCTCTTAATGAATGCAAGCTTACATTCCGTGTTAATTAAATTAACCACTGCTGGTTTATTCTGATTACATATACATATGTGTGGCGTAGAACAAATTTCAAATTTGTTTGTTCAATTCTAAAAAAGTAATGTTCACAATTTCACAGTTTACACATCAAATGTTTAAAATTTGCTCTAAAAAATGTTTGTTTAAATTTATGCATAACCAGTCTCCTAATGTGCAAGTTTACTGTTACATACCAAATTTGTCGCGTAGAGCAAAATTACACATATAATATTTAAAATTAAGTAAATTCGAGCACTTTATGTTTATTGTTAGTAGTAAATGTATTTTACTTTGAAAATTTTTGCAATTTTAAACGCTTCATATGTAAATTTTAAACATCTCATGTTCAAAATCAAATGTTAGAAATGATAAAGTGATCATTCTTTTTTTGGTTGAAATTTCTTGAATGTACATATAAATATCGTTAAATCAACGAAATTTTGAAAAAGCCACGTATAGCAGCTGCCCATGCGAAAAACAGGTTCTGGTACAAGGACGTAGCCAGGATCTGATGTAAGGGGGTCGGGGGGCAAAACGAAATATACTTGTTAATTTTTTTTACATATTTTTTATTTAATCATTTTTAAGCTAATAACGATTTCCAGCAAACTTATCGATTATTTCCTCCTGAATCATCTCGCGGTTTTCGGTAACGAGTTTTGTATGGACGCTCATGAGGCATAGTCCAATAGTCCAGAAAGCCTTTCTTCTCCTGTTGTGCTTCTGAGCCAGGTTTTTACTCTACGAAGTGTACTAAACGATCGCTTCAGAGTCGCTGTTGTGCATGGAAAATTGCTCAAAATGGAAATACCCATATTTATCGCTGTTATATATTAGTTTTCTTCTTTAAATAGGTCTACAACTTCAACACCCTTCAAATCTTCTTCGGACAAGTTCTTTTTCTTCCATAAATTGTACCAAAGAATAAGTTCACTTCCCATACCTATGTAGATCATTGATTGTTGAAAATGCTTCGAGTTATTTTGTACCTTTTCACTGGAACAGGTAATCGAATACAATGGGTGCAATCTACATAGCGAAAAAGCTGGAGTATTTTCATTGGAAAAGCGTAGTTGTAAAGAGGCCGTTAGTGAATCCAGATACGGTATTATTATAGATCGTCGCCAGTACTCATTTTCATTGAAAGATGGGAGTTACTTCAGTTTTTTGTTTACCTGCCAAACGTAGTAGAGAAATTTCTACTCCTAGATCGGCTGTAATCATACGAGATTTTTTAATTAACTCCATAGTGACTCCTGCAGACGACAGATAACACTTGATGGAAGTCTCTACCAAACAGAACGATTTTGCCCCCAAAAAGGGGAAACTATTGTTCATTATGTCTCCCAAAAGTCGATTGAGTACTACGCTTAGTGCTTCTTTGGGAACCATCGAAATCTCATCCCAAATAGAGACGTCCGAGTCACGAAGAAGTTTTGCATATTACGTGAACTTCTCTCCTTCTAAATGAAAAATTATAAAGGAGATATCGTTTGGTAACAGGAAAATAACTTTGAAAAAAATATACATATAAAGATGCATGTATACATATGTAGATTAATATTTTAGTTATAGTTGGAAACCTTCTTCAAAATTATTAATTCCGGTTAACAGTACATTTAAATGCCTTTCATTTGCTGAACGCAATGCAGACTTTTACTCAATATCTATATATTTAGTCACTATTTTTACATCAAGCAGTGAAGTCTTTCATCAAAGTGCTGTTTAAATCATTCAATTTGTTGGAGTACTATGGCTACGGTGACCATATTTATGGGAGCCGGATACGGGACAAAAATAGTTTTGCAAATTTTTTCCCCAAAAGCTAACAGATCTTGAAACGTTTTTAAATGATTCTAGATGTATTAGCCTTGAAACAGCATCCTTCCTTGTAGTAACATCACACATTTGTAAGCTACTTTCTCGAGATTTTTATCCCACAAAATTTGTTAAAAAAATTCGTTAAATTTTAGTATATTAAAGAACAAGTTGAAGTAGCTAGGACTAACCGTTAATTTTTGGCAATTTTTTATTTTTTTTTTGTTGGTGCTATGTATGTATGTATGTATAAAATTAAAGTTTCATAAAACTAGTAACATTTAACAAGTTTTTTTTTTACGGTTCTCCCTTTGAAACCGAATATGGTCCAATTCCCGTAGAACTAAATTTCCGGAAAATTTTTTCACTGTAGAATCTCTGATTATACAAATAATTAATACCTACTTTATTTACTCAGCTCTCAGAGGGAGACCTTGGTGAATTGTAGTTGTTGTTGTAGAGCAGAGGTGGGCAGCTTCGGCAGAGCATTTTTGTAGTGTGCGTGCGAACAAGTCGTGCAGTTGAATGAAGGCTTCGCTGTCTTCCCAAGTAGATCGTGTATGTATACGCGAATACGCCGCGCAGTCGCCCGCCGGGCAGACGCTGCCCAGCTATGTTGTAGAGCATAGCTGGGCACACCAACACAGTCTCATTTTGTCATGGGATTAGTGCGTCGCGCTCAGTTATGGTTGCCGCATTTTTTATAAATGTACTAAAAGTGGTATTTTTCGTGCATGGGTATTTTGGCCTATTTTGCTTATACCTATAGTGTAATAATGAACCTTGGAAGTTTTTAGTAACTAATACTATTAGTTTATACAACCTTTTGCATAAGAAAAATTTAGTACTTGTATAATTTAAAAAAACTTAAATTAGGAAAACTCATTTGTATAATACCTGGGCTCCGTTTTATTAGAAC
>NW_016161556.1:10839-50362 GCF_001687245.7 Rhagoletis zephyria
CAGGTTCTACATCCGAGCCTTCGCTTTCGCTGGAGGAATCTGAAATTATTTCTAGGTTGCCTATACGACTTTTAGTAGTACTTATTGAAGGCCCATCAATGTTGCTTGATATCCTACTTAACCGTCGGTTATTGTCCGCACCCTGGTTAGACAACAGACTTAGAGCCATTTCAACGATATTAGAGTGGACTCCCTACCCATGTACACATTCGCATTCGCAAAACATTCGTATCATTTGATGCGAATGCAAATGTCGAATGCGAATGTGTAAGATGATGCGAATCATTCGCTTAACGAATGCGAATTCAAATATTCGCAACATCCCTGCTCTGTACATATGTACATACATACATACTTCTTAAATAAAAACCACGTGCGGGCGCGCTTGCCTGCCATGCCTTTCATGCCTGCCATGCCTTTCATGCCTGCCATGCCTTTCATGCCTGCCATGTCGTCTGCTGTACACAAAGTATACATACTATATACTATATACATACATACATATGTATGTAATATTCATGTAGTAGAACTTCATTGCAAATTGATGGATAAAGTGTCATTTTAAAGTAATTGCTTCATTAACGCTGCCCTTTTTTTTTTTAAAAATGAAGAGCTTACATATTTATGCACACACTTATATGTACATATACCCGTATATGCATTCCAAATATGTTCCCAATATTTTTACCATTTGCAGCTCTCTTCATTATATAGCATATGAATAAGTCTTTAGGTTTACATTTTGTTTGCTATATTACTCGATTTATATATACATATGCACATATGTATGTATGTATGTAAAAATGGAATTCAAAATTCGCTGGCGTTAGATCACACTTCTCAAACAATCTTTACAAGTGTTTCGTAATGGTTTGAGCTTAATTTCTAATATATTATATTATTATTATATTTTTTAATTGCATCGAAAAAATTCTTAATTGTAAGATTCATGCATCATTGCTTTTTTTTTAGAGTAAATATATTCGACTTTTCTAATGTCTATTTGTTCGTACTATATAATAAAAATTTTTAATAAGCATTTTTAATAGCGAATAATACGTGTGGAAAAATACTTTTTATAATTGCGATTTTTAGATCTTTATAATACATACATACTATGTAAATGAGTGACACGTACGAACTGTAATCAAGATTATATCTACTAAACATACTTACATATATGTACGTACATACTATGTGCATATACATATTATGTAGTTAGTAGGTACATACTTTTTAATGTGCACTTATTTAGAGCCCGATGTACTAGTTATGTGTGTAGATTGTCAGTTGCTTTTGTAGTTTTAGTTTTCCTATTAATTAATACTTAACTCCTTTTTCAATTCACCAAATGCTTGAAGTATTTTTTTTTTAAAGTACATTACAAATATTTAATTTCAAATACATACTATTGTATGCAAGCGTACATACATACAAACATATACATATGTACTTACATAGTATAGTAGGTATGTATGTATGTACTTATATTCCTTTTTTTACTTTCTAGTTCGTAAATGAAGTACATATATGTGTGTGTAAGTATGTAATTTTTATATCTGAAACAATTTATTGCAAATTTTACGGGGCTTTAAAAAAATGCAATAAATTGTTTGTTGCATTTAACATTAATATATATAATCCAAAACATAAATACCATTCGAGTGCTGAGAATTTCGTTCCTTACCATATTTGCATGCGAACGTTTTGTGTTCCTAAAAATCCGATTACCCTTCGGTTTTATTGTTGGGCTTTTTGTACGAGATGTAATTGTTTCCACGTATGCAAATGTGCTTAGAAAGGATAATTTTCGCAAAGACTATAACGATTTTTAAATAATTGTACATAAGTACTAACGCTTAATGTGATTTACATAAATAATACTTAAAAATGTATGCATTTTAATTTAATTGACTTGATTGTTACCTTACTACATATAATTATGTATGTGTGTGTGTGCATAAAGGATAAAATCGAGTTTCAGTTAGGAAATGTTGTTAATCTTAAGGCAAATAAATGTGTTGAAATTACGAATAGTTTATGATTATTCGCATTATTATTATTTTATTGTTAGTATTATTATTTTGACACACAACTAAGAAATCCATATGAACATATGAGGGTAATGAAAAAAATAAGTAAAATAGAAATAAATTCGAAAGGAAATTATCGGCAATTTTTGCGTCAATATAATATGTATTTAAAAATTGCTTGAAAGATATTGTTTTATTGCATGCTTTTGAACTGTATCGATACTGACAGTTGTAAATACTTAGTCCTCTGCAGAATCGACGGCACCCGTTTCTCAAAAGTACTTAAATTACTCAGTATCGATTCCGAATTGATATTCGAAGCTACTCGGTACTAAACATTTGAACGGTACTGGTATTCAGCAGCTATTTAAAGTACTCAGTGGGAAATTTTGGCGTGAACTCTGTTGCCAAACATTATACGAAAGGACGAAAGGATTTGGAGCTTACCAAGTGTTCATTTGCCTTTTTCCCGCAAAAAATTTGACGTATAATTGGACTTGAAAACAGCATAACAAAATGTATGAGATGAGGACGGTCTCGTTTTCGAGATCAAACTTGTCCAAATTTTGTTGTGTGTGTAAGTATTGATGAATTCCTTAGCCACACTGCTCAAAAAATCTGAAAGTCCAGTATATGCACCGAAATAAATTCGAGGCCGCATTTTTGCTTAAATTGCTTAACTTCGACAAGTTTTATGCAACTGCATTAGGAGAGGTATCATACTTTATCATACTAGATTTTGATAAGCTATGAAATTGAATACCAAAAATTATTCTAGAAATTAGAATTAAAATGCTAAGAACTGGGATGAAAAGTTTGTGGAATTTTTACAATTTTTATACAAGGTCTGAAATTTAGATTTATATGGTATTTTTTAGATAAAGAGCTATACTTTTATACAAAAAAAAAAAACGAACCTTAAAACAAGCAAAGGAAAGTAGTCGCGGGTTGCGGGTAGTGAATTTGGTTGAAACTTAATAACAAAAAATAGTAATAATAATATCAAGAATTGAAAGAAAAAAGTAAAGTGTGTGTTCAAATAATTTATTTTTTTTTTATTTTCGATTTACATATATATTTTCATCAACGCAAGTTGCAATCAATTGCATTATAAAGTTCGTTGAGTATTTCTTAACTTATTTCAATGACAGGAGGTATTTACTATAATTTAATTAAAATATTTATTCAATATCATTATGTGTGTGTGTGTGTTTTTAAGGCTAGTTTCTTGCATTAAGATTTATTCACCTTCACTATTCACTTATATTATATATAAAATGTAACTTTATTCGATTTCTTAGTTTTTTTTTTAGAAATAATAAGACCTTTATAAGTTAATTAAATTTAACTGTAAGCTTAGCTTGGTTTTACTTGTCACTTAAATTTTCCGCAAAATTGTTTGATGCCTAAAACTTGGCCATTTAATATTCAATTTCTGTTTTTTTTTTTATTTTACATTTACAGAATATTTTCCACATAAATACATTCATACATATTTGATCCCATATCACAAATAAATCTCACGCTCCTGAAGTTCCGTTTTAGGCGTTTAACGTTGACAATTCTTAAGTGATGATTTTCTTTTTCGAATATTTGCAACGCTAGTGTATTTTTAATTTATAGGTTTAATTTCGAAAATTTTATTGTTTATTTTCTTTGAACATTTTTAGCAGTAAGTTTATAATTTTTACTCTTTTTTAGCATTAAATCTTATTTAAAATGGTATTAAGTTTAAATACATATATATATATATTCTAGCCCAATGGTGATTTGTAAACTACTTGCTGATTGCTGCTTAAGGAAATATTTATTCATTAGTTTGTAGTGAGTATAAATCGCTTATTTTTAGAGATAATTAAGTATAATAATTAAATTAATTTGATTGCATGAACTGTCTGCTATGCGGGTTTTGATGAGAACTCTCTATTAAGTCGTTGCAAGTAGAGTTAAAATTCATCTGTAATATTATAAATTGTCAAACCTTTTTGTTCTGACATCATCGTAGCCGTCATTTAGAAGTATCCATAGTTTCATATTGTATGAGTTAATAGTTTTTTTTTTTTACTTTAATACTTATTTATGCATGTATGTACTAAATATCATAGGTATATGTCTCCTAAATTTAAATTATACTAATTTCTATTTGCTTATCTTTTGTTGGGGCGTTTCCATCTCAGACTTGTTCCGCTTCAATTTCGCGACTGTCTCTGCATTGAGAGAAAACGCTCTTGGCCTTAATTTTATGGAATGTGTGGTTGCCACGTCAATTTTTCGTTTTTTTTTTGTTTTGTTTTTTTAAGTGCAGTTTCGTAATTTGAATGCGTTGGTAGGATAAACAATTTATAATAATTCAAATTAATTGATTTAATGTCGTAAAAATTATAATATAAATAATTTCACTAAAAGTTAAAGTTCTATAAAAAAGCATTTTCCAGTTATTCACGTTTAAGTCTTGAAAAGCACTTGCACGGATTGCACGGTTTGCACTGCTGTCCCATAGGAAAACCGGTTTTTAACATGCAATCCGTACACCCTGCAAGGTCTTTTCCGAGACTTCGAGAAGACCCCTATTGAAAGGAAGTCGGAAACGAGCAGTAACCAAACTCATAAATTAGCCTACACTATTCAAAAATAAATCGCTCAAATTTGATAATTAAAAACTCAAGTACAATAAATGAAAGTCACAACTTAAAATAACAACAACCAAGAGAGTTACATACCTACACCTACATACATTTACATACAAATAAATTAAGTTTAATGCAAAGCTTAAAATTAAAACCAGTGGCATTTTTTGGGTCTCTTTTTTTGACTGTTCTTTTTTGCACAAAGTACTGCATTACAAGGCATTCACCAATTGTTTTTTTAGACTTCTAGTCAAGGAGGAGGCAGGAAGTGGGGAGGGAGGGTTTTAATTTCTAGCTGCCTGATACGGCTAATCGTTTAGCTGCTTATTTACGGGTTTTGCTGTTGTATTTTGTTGCGTCTTTTAGCAATAGTTGTTGTTGTGTGTATTGTTGCACAAAACATCTTACTTTCCAAATATGTTGCAATCTCTGTGAAATTCTTATTGAAGGCCACCATCATGGGTGTATTGCCGCAAAGGTCGCTTGCCTGTAGATTGGCACCCGCAGCCACCAGCATCACACAAAGGTCGCGACGATTGTTTTCGGCAGCAACATGCAGAGCTGTTTGTCCCCTATAATGGGAGATGGTAAATGAGAGAAACTAGGTTAGAAAAGATAAAGAACTAGTAAAATAAATTGAATGAATTAATTAAATGAGTAGAAAGGCGACAATGAAAGCTAGTCTGGAGCAGTGCTTTATGGTCTACAAAGTGAGGCTATGTCAAGATTATTATTACTGCTGGCGCATGTCTTCTCTGCCAGTCCCTAAAAATCTCGTCCGACAGGGCCAACTAATGTTTACACTTCGGTTGGCTGGTAGAATAGGAAGCTTGAAAAAGTTGAGCTATGATTGGTGGAAATTTGTACTGTACGAACATAGACAATTGTCAATCGACAAGGTATGATTTTTTCTAAAGATTTTTCCAAAATCACTTCGAAAATTTCAATCAGTTGGATTAGCTTCACTTTCGCTGAGGTTTCAATAGTTCGTCCAGTTGCAATCTTTATAAAAGGAGCCATAACTTCATATTTTTTTTTTATTGTTTTTAATGAATGGTACCTAGTTTTACTCGGAATTAAAAATTCTTTTCGAAGTATTGACTAAGACAGATTATTTTCATTTGAAATACTGGCAAAGAATGCGGAAAAAATAATAAAAATTATATAAATTTATTCCAAACATTTTCAACATATTTGCAAAGTTTTGTAAGCACGTTATTTTCGAAATCATGCGAAAATAGTGTTTTAATAATATGTTAAGAATTTTAGGGTGTTAGAAAAATTTTAAAACCCGTTGCGTTATTTAAAAATTTCGTGCATTTTTTTGTTATTTGTTAATTTTTAACTAGATATTTTAATAACTAGGCAGTAGTGAATAATTGTGTAACCACAAATCCATTATTATTATCTTTAATTTAAAATTAATTTACACTAATTGTAAATTGTTTAACATAACTATGTATATATATTTTTTTTAATATGGTTTTGAGCTTTGTACCACGGTTATGTTTATTAAGAAAAATTTAAAGAACAACAAAGTCTAAATAGTAATCTAATCTAAATAATAAGAAATTATCGAAAAAAAATTTGAATAAGAAACTTTGCATATATTGCGAAAAATTCACCAATACTTCTGTTCGGCACTGTAGGTAGATTATAACTACAAATATACCTTTACAATTATACAATTTTCATTTCAAATCTAGTATTACAAAGTACAAGTTTGAAGTCGCTAGAAATTCGCGTTGATTTTTGATAATTTTTTTTTTTCACGCAAGTTCTTCCATACAAAGTATATTCGACAATTATTTTTTGTATGGAGAAAATCAGCAACACCTTCCACTAACAACATTACCAAAAATCAGGGCGATTTTCTAGCAACTTTAAACTTGCATTTTGTCGTACTAAAATTGAATGGACTTAAAACTGCATACTTAGAATTTTTCTAAAAAATCTGAATAAAAAGTTGCAAATAAGTGTGCAAATTTAATGAATTTTCGCGAGTTTTGCACAAAGTTTTGAGGTTTTATTTTTATGTTTTTCGGTGTAATATGAACTATATTTTTATAAAAAATGATCGAAAATAAATTAGAATAAAAAACTTTGCATATATTGCGAAAAATTCATTGTGCCAATACTTTTGTTCGTCACTGTATATAATTTTTTTTAAACAAAGATGGCTGTTTGGAGGAGATTCTCTTAATTTTGGATGCATCATGGTGTGGTATCATTAATAATTTTGAGAAAAATAACTTATTCATTCCGGGTAATTCATTTATATGTTAAACAAGTTTTTCCTCTCCAAAAGTAGTCATTTGGGGGCAATGTCCCAGACACCAAAAAAAAAAAAACAACCTCTTATTTTGGGATGCCCCACTAGGCGCCGTGAAGTATAGGGTTTTGATCATGGTTTCACAGGATATGTTTTCATGATTGTAGAGGCAGACTGTGATTATGTATAAAAATTACGTTTAACTATCCTTTCGGCGAAGAAATAAGCTGTGCAGCCACTTACCTATCCTTGTCTGCCAAGTTGATTAGACGCCGTGAAGCGCACGATATTATATATCTGACAATGTCTTTGTGGTCGTATTTGCAGGCGAAATGCAGTGCTGTCTGTCCGTTTTTGTTTACTGATTGTAGTGAGTATCCTTGTTCATGTAGTGCACGTAACTGCAAAAGATTTAATTGCATACTTGCTGTTAGACATATGTAAATGTAAATTTTTTAAAAATACAATTAAAATATTCCCTGCAAACCATTTTTTCGGAGTATTCTGAATCGTAAAGAAATTTTAACAAATTCGGAAAGATCCCATCCGATTTTTTTCCAAATTTTCTAAAATGAAATAAATTACGCACACTTCCATTCTTTTACGAAATTTCGGAAGAAAATCGGTGAAGAAATGAAAATAATGCTGCTATGTGAAGAATTTCTTGCAGACTTTTTTCAGAATTTTCTTTATTTTTCGTATAGAAATTTCTTTACGAGTTCGTGTCAACCACTTCATATAATTTTCTTTGAAGATTCGGAAAAAAATCGTTACAGAAATCAGATACTCCTAAAGATTTCGTTAAGATTTCGGGAACTTTGGTTTGCAGGGTTGGTGCCTTAAAAATGTAGTTTCGACAATAATCGCCTGTGAGTCGGATGCAAATGATACTTTTTAGACGAGTGCGTGCAATAAATAGAGTTTGTTCATTCGCAATTTTATTTACACTGATCGAATTTGTTGCGTTAATGAAATGAAAACAACAAATTAACATTAAACAAAAAAAAAAACCAACAAATACGATTTTTATCACACATGAGAGTCGCTTATGCGTACATATGTATGTATGTATGTATGTTAGGTATGTAGTATGTATAAGTGGTAAAAATATAGGTACATATATCTATGAATATAGTGTGCGCTAACTACCATATTTAGGTCGCCTTGATGCGCCGCTAGTAGTACGGCATCGGAAGTTTGTTCCAGTATAGGGCTAAAAGATGTTTAATAAATGATATTCAATTAGGTTTCATTCGTAGTCACACGTAGTTGTTTATTTTTTGAATCGAGTGCAGTTTGCGTCAATCAGTTTGTGCGTTGTTGTGCAAGTTTTTTATGCGTTTGAGTGCGTCGAGCGCGCAAGGAGGAGTTGTTAAATACGTTTGCAAAAAAAAAACAAAGAAAAAAAAGAAAGAAATAAATAAATAAAAGTCATCAATTTTATACAAACTATTTACAGATATGCGTTTTCTGGTATTTAGACTAATGAAAAATAAGTTTTTTTTGGGAAAGCGTTTTTGTTTTGCTAAAAAAAACAAAAAAATACCTGAATCCATAACCGAAGACGTCTTCGTTGAAACTAAACAATCGATCTTTGTTGCTGCATGCAAATCGTTAAAGTTATCAAATCAAAAATTATAGATTTTTTTTTTGTATTCACAAGTGAGTAAGCGAGATGTGCGAAAATGCAAGTGAATGATATATGTGTACATATATAGGTACAATCCGTACATATATGTTTATAAAAAGAGAAGATCGAGAGGAGAAAATAACGTTTTTTAATGGGTCATATTTTTTTATTTAATCAAATGCTGTTCTATTCTACTACATATAGATAGTCATGGATGTATGAATTTATGGGAAGCTAGCTTTAGATAATTAAAAAAGCAATTATAATGATAATTTGTAGGTAAATATGTATTTAAAACTCTCTTAAATGTTTTAGGCTAACATTTCTAACATTTTAATGGGCCACCAGGAAATATCGCTAACCCCCAAATTATATTCACTCTAATAATACAGTAGATGATTAGTTGTATAAGCCTTTACCCTATCCCCATTTATAATTTAAAACTCTGTGACCGCCTCTGCTCTACAGTTATAAAAGATCTAAGACATTCCTCTGAAAAATTTACATTGCTATTGATTACCTACTAAGTTGCAAAATTGGTACAAGAAAAAAACACAATTCAACTAAATTAATGATTTTTTCTCTATAAGGATTGATTTTAGTTGATTTACGAAGTGCGTTGCTCCGTCTACCTCCTTGGACATCGCGAATCTACTTCGATAGCGTTGAATGGACCTGTGGCCTTAAGGCTTTTGCTTTTGAATGCTCCCACAATGTTTGATTAGCTGTTAGTAATTTTTCCAGATATCTAAGTAGGTGCGTAAACATACTTGCATGAGAGTAACGGCAATATTTTGCGTAGCTTTTCAAAAAAAAATTTAAGCGGTTGAAAAAATTCATACAAATGAAAACGTATTTTGTCAGAGTCAGAGGATTGGGCTTTTGCCCAAAATTCGATGTAAGTTGATAGCCTAATCGTGTGATGGAAAAATATTGGGCTTTGTCCTAAACTTGACAAAAATTTTTTTTATGTCTGTTAATTAAATGTCCTATTAAGTTTGTATGTATTGCGCCAATCGACGAACTGCCACAATGAAAAATTGTACAAATGCAGCAATCGTGTGAAGCGGCCTTATAGCTTTCTAAAGCAATTTTTTTTAATGAGTAAACTATAAATATTTATGATTTTTGCCTATTTTAAAAGTTGTTCTCAAATCCATAAATAGTATTTCTACTACATATTTTTTCAATATCTGTTTCGAAAAATCGCGATATCTTGTGATTTTTTTTTTAAGTAAAATATAAAAAAATTACAGCACGTGAGTGAAACAATATCAAGCGATACACTGATAAGAAAATTGGAAGTAGTTTTGGTTAGGTTTGAGTAGAAAAGGTGTGACAGTTCCAATTGACACGTTTTCATAAAATTTTTCTCGGAAAGGCAGTGAGTTAAAGCTGTGACACGAAATTCTTTGAAATAGCATAGACAATGTTTAGAAGATAGTTCCAAGCGATTTGAGTGGCATGATGGAGTTGTTACTTTTTTTTTTTTTTTTAATATAAATAGGCATCTATGCATTCCTTTTACCTCTTCCATTTCATAACCTTCACTGGTTTTCCGATTTGCAAATCATCTTCTTCGTATTTAAGCATTATTAAAAGTTTTTGTTTTGAGACATGGAAATTAAAAACAAACCATTGTTAATTCAGACGCCAGACACACAATCAATTATATTGCGAATAATATACAAGTTGAATTTGTAAATGTTTAGAAAAAATATACAAAACATTCAAATGCATTTAGTGTGCATTCAACGTACCATTTGCGATTTGTATCTTTGTTATACATTTTGGGTTGGTTGGGAGTTTTCAGTTTGTGTGATTTTGGTATTTTAGAGTTTGGTTTTAGTTGGTGGTGGTGGCACGGAGATATCGGAATACGGTTTAGTCTTTGCTGTCAATATAAGTTGCACTAGAAGTATGTATACTTATAATATTGCATCTACATATGTATGTATGTGTGGAAAAGTGACATCTTGGTCGTATGTTTGTATGCGTATCGGTACTTACATATTTGCGGCAAGGACTAAGCTGTATTCTGAAATCTTTTTTTTTATTTTTATTTGTTTTTTAAAAAGGCTTAGAATTATGCTAGAAATCAATATGTATTTGATACAAAAGTGGCAAACAGGTAAATAACAAGCAAGCATAGCAAGAGCAACACTTAAAGCATACATATATAGCAATGTAATTAAGCGTAATGATATAAAAAAAAAAAAATAATATAAAAGAAAAATATTAAGAGAAGGCAGGCGGGGGTAGTATTTTACTAATAACAACACAATTTAGGGCCTCAAGAAAAGTATAAAAGTGTTTTGATCGATCAGAATTTTTGACAGTGGGTTAATGTTTCCCTTTTTTGGTTAAAGGCTCTCCAATTATTATACACGTACATTAGGGTGCGCGCGCGCGTTAATTTTCAACTTTGATCCACAAAGTAAGGCTCCCTCCCCCTCGATAGGTTCATTTGGTCATAAAAATATGCTGTGTGGAAAATTATGAAAGTCCGATAATGGAAAGATCCGACCGAAAGCTACGCACTTATACTTATTTGAGATGAACGTGCAAAAATCCATTGAGTGATACGAAACAAATAAGCTATTTTTACTGTTTTTCCTATTTTATGTAAAATTTAATGAATTATATAACTTTAGGGCTCTTTAGGCACGTCTCTGCGCTATCCGATTTGAAAATTTTTCGCAGTGCACGAACGAGCTTATCCGGGAGGAGACTTGATTTGTAGCTTACAAACAATTTTTCTCAATACAATAAGTCGCGATAGAAATTTGAAAGTAATAAATGTTATGCCATGGCCATATGTAAAAAAAAGAAGTAAAATATGTATATTGAATCTTTAAAATACTACATAACCACTATACATAAGTAACTCAAAATGCGGTCTGCGTAATTCATGAAGCAAAACTAATTATCTAGCAGGGTAAGAATTATTATAAATTATCGCATAGAAAAAGTGTGAAAAATTACACAAAACTGTTTAGATTGGATATCGAAATTAAATTTAGACAAAAGGTTCATCTAATTTATTTGTGTCTATTTGCTATTTTAAATTGCATTAAAATAATTGCTGTTTATCCACTTTTATGCAAACAAATTTTTCCCCACAATTTTTCCCGCGTTTTAAATGTCCCCTTCATTTGTGTATGCACAAACTTACGCAAATTCGCCTTACAAGTGTTTCAAAAAAAAACCAAATAAATATGTAAAAAAACATAAAAAGCCGCCTTACAACTCGTAACGCTTCTTGCGGTAATAATAATTGCAAAACATTCGTTTACTTATGTAGGGTAATTGCGTACCGGTGCTGCCGGAACGGCCTTGTGGGTCCATACTGCGGCGCTCATTTTGCGCGCCAATCCGCTGCGAGTAGGCGGAAAAGGAGCGCTCCTGGTCGGGCGTCTGTGGCATGGTGGCAGCCTCATGGTCCAAAATGTACAACTCATCGATGGCAATATCGCAAATGTAGTGCAAATGCTCTTGGGCGCGATCGATGCGGAAGTAATGTTCAGCGGTGCAGGCTGCAAGTGAAAGGTAAGGAAATAAATTACACACAAAAATATAGGATGATTTATTTTGGAACGAATTTCCGTCATCCCTTGTCAAGTTTGGTTTGCAGACAAATTTTTTCGAAAAATAACACTGAAGATGGCACAACGCCGAAACCGGTTTGTCTGCAAACCAAACTTGACAAGGGATGACGGAAATTCGTTCCAAAATAAATCATCTTACCACCCTGTCGGAAAAATCAACCAACACCAACACAAAAATATAGGATTTAAAAAAAATTGTTTCAAGCTCCGAGCGCAAGTGTAAGCCCTAGATCGGGTGTACTTACAATCGATGAAGCACCAATCCTGCGACACCTTCGGGTATGTGATCGACTCCTCGAATTTGGCATTGAGTATGTTGCGCACTTGTTCCAAATCGCATTGTGACTCGATTTCCATTTTGCCCAGCTTGTTGGCCAATTTGCGCAACATCTCCTTATCGTAGTGGTGTTGTTCGTATTGCTGCATTGTTATTCGTAAAATCGTCAAATGCAATTTCTCCAAAGGATTCACCCTGAAAGCAATGTAAAGGGCATAGTGAAATAATTTGATAATTATAAAATGCGAGTGCGTTAAAACTTAAATGATAACTTTAAAAAATATATATATATAGTAATGTACTTTTAACTGAAATATCTTATTTCCATAACAATTCGATTCGAAATTAATGGTATGAAAAATTAAAACAACCACTGCTCAAATGTTGCGTCTCAATTTAGTGCAGTGCTGCCTGGGCAGAATCGTAAGACTGACATTTTGTTGCCGCTTATTGACCTACTTCTATCAGATTACTGCAATGATAAGTTTGTCTGTAAGCTGAATTTGCTGAGTAATGCTTCAATTGCATGTTTTATGATGGCAAACAAAGGCCGTCTTGCCAGTTGGTTGCCTTAAGCCATGCATTAGGATGCACATTTCGACATCTAATGGCGGAAAACACACACATATGCATACATACATATGTGTGCATACTCTTCCAGAGACAACAACTTATAAACATTACATGCCACCAGAAAATATGAGAACATTCCTTTAGGACAAGCCGAAGCTTTACTCACACTTATTGTTAAAAGTGAAAAGGAAACAGAAAATATATTAAAATTGCTTCGGAGTGTCCACCAGATAAGGATATTTCCATAAGGAATGTTTCCAATGTATGTGTAAATATTAGGGAGGTCCAAAATAAGTAAAATCGTAAATTTAATGCTCGCATCCCCTAAGATTGTTCTATATTAAAAAAAATATACCCGTTTTTTTTTGTAAATTGTGAAATCAAAAAATATTTAGAGGTCGCTGAAAGCGCTTAAAGTTTTCCACGTATTTTATATAAACAGAAATAATTTTTTTGTAGAAATGGTATATGTATATGAAACACCGCGCAACAGTAAATTTTACACACAAAAAAATGAATATATTCGCGGAAATATGGGTAAATTATAATAAAACTACGTACTTAGGGTTTTCTCTGACGTCAGGATTTTTTTTAAATACTTTGAAATTTAAAAAATATGATTATTTCAAAAAATTTTTAAAAAAATTTAGTGCAATGAAAGATAACAAGGGTGTCATATAAAAGAAAACCATTCTGTAGAATTATTTAACCATTTTGTAATGTTAATTATTTTTTACAGTTCCATACAACAAAAACTTGTTAACTTGGCCATTTGAATATTATGCGGGTCATGTCTAAAAAAAAATATAATGGTCCAAATGCTACCAATTTTTTAATGTGTTTTAAGGTGCCTTATATAAATCAGCATCTTTTTTACTCCAATATTTAGCTTAAAAATAAAATTACAACAAACTCTTTAATGGATATAAACGTAATAATATAAAGTTGTGTGTTTATTTCTTGCACTTACTGTACATCGCCACGACCGTGCTTCCGTTTGGCCAGCATAACCGCCTTATTTAACAAACTCATTTCGATAATCGACGGCTTCACGCGACACGCCTCGCCATCCACCTGCATGGGTATAGTCTTTTTGGTGATGATGCGCGCCGACCGACACTGGCAAATGCAGGTGCCATGCAAGCCGGCCTGCAGCATGGGCAGTTGGTATGTGGTCAGGCCGACGACCTCAATCATGCCGTCATCGATGGCTGGCTTAGATTGGCCGAACGAGTCGTTCCAGGGGTGTGTGCCGCCGCCATAGCTAGGAGGAGAAACAAACACAAAAAAAAGAAGAAAATTAACAACAAAGTAATGTGGGAGTGGAGGAGTTCATCATGCAATGCGGCATTTTGCTAGATCCTTTGGAATATTTCAGATTTCTGCATATCTACATTGTACATGTACACAAATGTGTTTGTAGGTGTGTGTGTGCATAAAATGCCATATCGTGGCAGCACTTGAAGAAGGTGTGCAATTTGTGGCTAAGTGATTGCAATTGTTGCTGNGGATTGATCATGTCCAGCACCGAAAGTACCCAACCGACGGTGCCATCACCACCGCACGCCAATACGCGTAAATTTGGCGCTTTGCGGAATAATTCCAAGCTATTGGATAATGGGAGTTAGTTGGAGAGAGATTTTGTCTGCGAGTCATTTCTAAAGATGCGTGCGTACTTACCCCATCTTAGGGCCACCTTGCGTCAAATCGAAAACTTGTCGTGGATTGAGCAAATGTTGGAATTTACCCAAAAGCTTAACACCTTGATTGCCGCCCGATTTGGGATTGATGAACACTATCACGGGTATGACATCGGGCGATGGTATGGGCTTCACGATGAAGGCGCGTGGCTCTTTCTTCTCCTCCTTTTGTTTTTGCCGCTTACTCGTGCCCTTCTTTTTACTCGTACCTATTGTGACATTGCTTTTGTTGTTCACTCTTATGGAGGACTTGAAATTTCCCTTGGTGGGCAGTTTAACAATCCAAGAAGGCGGCACAATAATGGGTGCATAGTTGCCTGAAAAAAGTATTAAAGTGTTTGAAAAAAATGCCACTATCCAATTTCTTTTTAAAAGTGGTCACTGAACTTAAAAATTTAATAACAATCGCAATAAGTGATGTTTTAAAAAAATGTATATAATTATTTTGAATTTCACATTTTATTTTTATATGCTTTATATTAGTAAAAATAAAATTTATCGAGCCATGTGATATCTAAATTATTCTTGGGCAAGAGTTTTTTGTTGCTTTTGTACCCTAGTCCTACCGCAAATTCGTAATTTTGGAAATAACTAACGGCATCGTCCCACCTTGCAAGCAATCTTTATCCTTTCCTACCCCACAAAATGAAGTCATTGCGATTGGCAGCAACTCTAGAAGCTTTCAGGAAAATGCGCTCACTCACTTTGCTACAGATACGATGTGAACACAAAACGCATGCAATCACATAAAGTGCGGTGATGAGCACGCCTGCGAAATTCATTGCAAGCGAATGTGGATGTGTGTGTGTGTGTGGAATATGTATGTTTCCTTACATCAAGCATTCACTACTTGCACTTTTAACGAAAACAAACCGTAAAATTTTCCAATCGATTCCTATGGCGTAAGCCAATTTTTAACGAGTGGTTGTCGGGGCGTATGAGCAACATTCATTCATTTGATTCAGATTACTGATATGTACTTGTACATACATTTAGATATTTTTACATATACTAGATGTATATCCGTAGCTGCATATAATGTCTAATTGCTGAAATTGAACGGTTGTCAAACGCATTAGTCTAATTGCTGTGCGGGGAGCTATTTATGCAAATGCATTGATATACCAGCTGGTGGGTAGAGGATATGAAATTGAAATCGACGAAGTGGGAAGTAAGAAGTTTGCAATTGCCTGCGTAAATGTGTCACTGGAGAGTCCTATTTCGGAATATTTACCTTCGTTTAGCCTTATATCGGTCCAACTAACGGGTGATTTTTTAAGAGCTTGATAACTTTTTTTTTAAAAAAAACGCATAAAATTTGCAAAATCTCATCGGTTCTTTATTTGAAACGTTAGATTGGTCCATGACATTTACTTTTTGAAGATAATTTCATTTAAATGTTGACCGCGGCTGCGTCTTAGGTGGTCCATTCGGAAAGTCCAATTTTGGGCAACTTTTTCGAGCATTTCGGCCGGAATAGCCCGAATTTCTTCGGAAATGTTGTCTTCCAAAGCTGGAATAGTTGCTGGCTTATTTCTGTAGACTTTAGACTTGACGTAGCCCCACAAAAAATAGTCTAAAGGCGTCAAATCGCATGATCTTGGTGGCCAACTTACCGGTCCATTTCTTGAGATGAATTGTTCTCCGAAGTTTTCCCTCAAAATGGCCATAGAATCGCGAGCTGTGTGGCATGTAGCGCCATCTTGTTGAAACCACATGTCAACCAAGTTCAGTTCTTCCATTTTTGGCAACAAAAAGTTTGTTAGCATCGAACGATAGCGATCGCCATTCACCGTAACGTTGCGTCCAACAGCATCTTTGAAAAAATACGGTCCAANATTCAATGATTTGCAAGCGTTGCTCGTTAGTAAGTCTATTCATGATGAAATTTCAAAGCATACTGAGCATCTTTCTCTTTGACACCATGTCTGAAATCCCACGTGATCTGTCAAATACTAATGCATGAAAATCCTAACCTCAAAAAAATCACCCGTTATTTATGTTTGCGGGGATGATTAACATTTGTATATGTATATGAAAGCGTTTGAGAAAGTGTATAGGTATATAATTTTCTGAAAGACGAACATTTTTCGTTATCTTATCACTAGGGCTCGGAATCTCGTGCACTAAAAAATCGAAAATATGCGCATACAATATCGACTGCTGAGTGGAGGATCGACCTATCTCGGCAGTCAGTTCGAAAACGCCCTATCTCAAAACACTTTTCAAGAACGCCCTATTTCAGATTTTTATTGAAAAACGCTCTATCTCAGAATTTGGTTGAAAAACACTTTATCTTAGAATTCTGTTCAAAAATGGCCTATCTTCCTTTAAAATGTATTGAAAATGTGCTGACATAGGGCGTTTATGCATCGGCAGCTGAGTAGGGGTGTTTTTGGAACGAATTCTGAAATAGGGCGTTCTTCAACCAAATTCTGGGATAGAGTGTTTTTCAATAAAATTCTGAAATACGGCGTTCCTGAAAAGTTTTTTGAGATAGGGTTTTTTTCGAACTTTTGAGGGCTGGACACTCGCACAGAAGTGTTCGACTCTCTCTTTTGAGCCAGGGCCATCGCAACTGCGACAGAACCTGTTGAAGGGCAATCCCATCCTTTCGATATGTACCCCAAAGGGTCAGTACCCCGTGCACACTGCAATAAGTTTGTGGGTGGTATCTTCTTTGCTAATACCTAAGAGAGCTTTGGTTTTAAGTGGGTCGTAAGACACCCAGAACTGCCGGGTAATCCTGTACGGTTCCACGTCTGCTTGGTCTTCAAATGATAAACTTCAGTAATTTTTGCGTGGGACACATTCAGTGCGGTGCCGCACCTTGCTAGTTCGTTCGCTGCCTCGTTTCAGTAAATATACCTATGTCTCGGGACCCATATTAGGGTAATTTTGTATTAGATAGAGATATACACCAGCTCTCTCCTACAGTCCTCCACTAATTGAAATCGAACAGAGGTAGAAGAGGGTGCCTTAATGGCCGCTTGACTATCCAAGAAGATATGCAGATGAATATTTGAAAAAAAATTGAAGGTATTTTTTTTTTGTCAAGAGATTTCGCACAAAATTTAAATAGTTGTATAAATAATAATACAATAAAAATGCAAAATCATGCATTTACTGCGAAATATGCAAAAATTTGCACTAACAATTGAATGCCATTTTAAAGGAAATTTCATGATTCGTAAAGATAACTTAACCATTTCCATTTGAAGATGCCCAGTAAAAACATGCATTTGCATGAGATTCCGAACCCTACTTATCACAAATTGGTTTGTACTTTGCATTTTGTGACTTCATGCTAAAATAAGATACGAGTGTGCTTATCACTTACATAAATACATACATACATACATATGTATGAAGTATTTTACGTAAAATGTCCATGGTAAAATTGCGAATATCTCGAATCAAGCTGAAAACTGGTAAAATTATTATCTGGTCCGAACAAAGTTTTTAGCTTAGTTTCTTTGAAATTTTGAAAATTTTTTGAATTTTGCTTCTCACCGCTCATTATCATATGTGCATGTAATAAAAAAAATCGAACTTGTATGTTTATTACCGTGGGCCGAAAATCCGCTTTTTTTGAACTTCGATTGGTAATAGCAAAAATATGGTTCATTATGTGCTAAAAGCAATCTGTGTGAAAGATGACAATTTTTGGTCAATATCTAAGTTCAATGTGCTCAAAAAATAAAAATTAATAAATACATTAATTAATACAGTTTTTTTTTTACTAAAATTGCAAGTATCTTCGAATGTATTAGTCCTACATAATTTGGTGTATGGACATTTTTTGTAGATAATCGAAGTAAGCTAAGAAAAAAAATTTTACCACTTTAATTTTGATGGACTTGAACGAGCCTAAGATATTGGCCAAAAATTGTCATCTCTCACACACTGTTTTTAGAGCATAATGAACAATATTTTTGCTATTACCAATCGGAATTCTAAAAAAGCAGATTTTCGGCCCACGCTAGGGGGCATTTTCTGATGCTCTTTTAATTGGCGAATTTGGTTTTTAACATTTTGATTTTACCATGATTTTCAATATTTAAAAATAAATATGCTATTTTCAACAAAACCGATACTTTTTATATCAGAATAAATGATTGCAATTGCAAATTATGGTTTTCTTCCTAAAAGCGTAACAATTTCCACAAAGCTTTTATTTTTTTATTTTCGAGATATTAGACTTAAAAAATGCCCTACAGCGCTAACCCGGTTTTGCGTTTGTGTAGTTGACCACGGCCCGTCGCAGGGCGCTGTAAAGTACTTTTTTTGGAAAAATACAATTCTTGGCCTTACACACAACTTTTTTATTAGCTTTTTATTAAGTTTCACCTGTTTATAATCAAATTTTGCAATAAAGTTTTAACCTACTTCTCGATGAGCTAGGGACTTCATATTTCAAACATAGTTCAGAAGCCGATGACAATGCAATATAAAAGGTGGCACAGGTGTCAAAATATTTAGAAACCTCGTATTTACGGCCCGATTCATTTCATATTTACAACGGAGATATACTTAAACGGAAAGATTTTTCGAGTCGATTTTTTTCTTGTTAAACGTCATCAGTTTCTTCTTGTATTAAACATACATATCGTGAAATCATTTTTCATGAAAAGTTAGTTTCAGCCCGTTTTTTCTATAGTAATTAAACGTACTGTCTCAACGAATTGTGGACTAGGATGGTTACTTTGTAAAATAGTGCTTAAAAACCAACTCCAACATTTGAAAATTGTGTAAAAAGTGAAAACTTTTGGGGGTGTTGCGCAAATTTTATATTTCGCTACTTTTTTAACTCGACTGGACCTACAAGAAAATTGACATCGCTTCGCAGGTATTTCTACTTCATTCTTCCTTACGGCACTGTGTAATAGCCACCATTAACGATTAAAATATATATAGGGATACAATTAAGGCGACATTTACATATGTACGTCGTTTAAAATATGTTTAACTCAGCTTTTGCGAAATTTTTGATTGATTACAAGAATTTATTGTATGAGAATTACAAATATTTGGGCATGAAGGTGTATTCCTCTTGTAAAAATGTATTTTTTTGCTCTTTATTGAGACTTTTTAAGAGTTATCAATTTTCTCTTGAAAAATCTATGAAACTTGCTGTTTTTAGTTGAAATAAATTTGGATAAGTATGTATATACTACAAACCTACCTACAATTTCATTATATTTTAAATTGTTTACTCTTTGCACTTTACTTACCCAACGAACACTCTTCGCCAATTTTCGCTTGATTAAAGCAAGATTCCTTATTGTGATAGACTTCGTGACACCAAGCGCAGGATAATGCAACTATTTCCTTCGAGCCAAAAAGTTTACCTTGAACAGCCTGTACAAAATAAAGTAAATATTAAGAAAATGTAAAGACAATTAGTTTCGGCATGGCCTCTAAGACTTTATAGATCAGTCTCTGACAATGTAATAAATAGTGAGTGTACATACAGTATTATCAAGAGAATAATACTTTTCTTAAGGTTTTCTATCTAAGTCTCAATTGGGCTGGGTTAGCTTTCTATATATATCTTTTATATGTACGGGTACAGGGTCAAATCTCTTTCTGGGCAACACTGATCTGAATTGAAAAATATTTATATACTTCTAGCATGAAAAGTTTGTTAGTATTTAACCATTAAAAAAAGCTTTTTTTTATACAAACTTAATGTAAGGCACAATAAATCTTGAGGTCGCAGTGCCTTATCCCCAACAGCAAGGGACGATACTAAGCTATAAAGACTTAAGTATAACTGCGTGCATACTTCTAAACGGTGTAATACGAAACTATACTCTGTAAAATAATAAAATCTTAAATATACATAAAATGATCTGACTCCATGACACCACTTCTTATTTTGAATTCACTTTTGCTTGTTTCACCTTAAAAGCTCCATCTCTCAAGAAACAGGTTAATGAAGTTATAATTGCATGACTTGCCGTAAAAATGAAAACTATGTACATACAAATGTGCAAAGTCAAATGAAATTGCATACGAACCATAGAATTTCTACAACAAAAAATCTATACTCGCTTAAAATTTTTAAGTGAGTGTGAAAGTGCTTAAATTTGTGCTTCATAGCTTCAATTATAGCCATTGCATTACTTCAGCTACAACTCATAAGGGATATATGTAGATATTTGCATTAGACCGGGTCGGTCCTTAAATATACGTTTATGACAAAAAATTCCCTTTGAAAGTAAGATCTTAAGCGAAGGGAGTAGTTAGAAACTTTTTCTCGCGATTCTGCTCACAAGTAAGAAAAATAAAATATGTTGTATCTTAGCATCTTAAAACATGCATAACATACTATATAACATATGTATGTAAGTGAAAGTTTGTAAATATTTTTGAGTGTTTGGAATGTGACGCGCTTATACCTCTGGCGTATAGAAGGCAAGAAAGATCAATCTATAAATATAAAATCTGCTTTCGATGAGCTTACATGGAAGTTTCGGCAGCTAGAAATCTAAGTGTTCATACATATACATGCTAAGGAGAAGTGTTACATACTAAATATGACAGTTGTAACGGTGAATCTGACGAATTCGACGAGTTTTTGCAAATTGTGTAAAACTGTTCCTAAAATTACTTTCCTGGGAAATTTTTTGGGAAGGCAGTAAAGAAGCAGCTCTATATCTCCTAAACTCCTAAGCCTTTACGAAGCATTTTATTACCATCTACTCTGACAGTCGTTCAAATCCAAAGGTTCCACAGCCAGTGTAGCTTTCGAGTGTAGGAGAGTCCCAAACCAGCCAGAATTATAGGTATGTGTATTGTGGTGGAGTGAAATTACGGATTTTTTTTGTTGAAATATGGAGAAAGTTGACTTTCTAGTCCAGAAATAAGGGCATACGATGAAGCCAACAACATTTTGCACCCCTATTTCTGGGTCAGAAAGGCAACTTTTTACAGGTAGGAAAAAGCGATTTCTAAAAGAAGCGTAATATCACTCCACCCTAATGAACATCGTATTCAAAGGAAAGAACTTACGCATAAAAATAAGTCCTTATATGATCTGTTCTCCCGAAAGCAGAAAGGCAATGCCCGTTTCATAAAAAAAAAATAATAATTAAGGAAATCATGGAGATGGTAAGGCCCTCTACAATTCAGCGAAGGCCTTCTGCAAGTACTTTTTAACCCTTCTTTTTTCGACTGAGTATATATCTATACATTTTTACATACATATGTATGTATATGTATATGTATTTTTTCTCACTCTTCTGCAAACCGCTATTTGCTGTCGGTTTCTCCATTTCCAATTATTTTGTAAGTTTCATTTCTTGTTTTTGCTGATGCTACTTTCTGTTACCGATAATCGACGACAATAGAATGCTCGGACACCTCAGACGTGCCAATATTTTCAATATTCCAGAAAACGTGAAAATTTCTTGGTAATTCTTGTTGCATGCAACATTTACTATTCAATGTGGTGGTTGGTTGCTGCCACAGACATCGCTACCTGCTCTACACTTAAATTATAATTTAGTATGCTGGCAGTGTGCAATCGATGTTGCTAATGGAGATGTTTATTAATAAATTCCATGAAATCTGGTTAAAGGATAAGACGAGCTCGAAATATGAAGAGATAATGGCATGGTAGGATGGGCAGCTTATGAGCTTGAATAATTATATAAATAATTGGAAATGAATTAAATTTGGCTAGAGGTTTGAAAGCGTTCATTGGCATGCACTGCAGGAGTGATTTTGCGGTTTAAGTGGCGATTTTCACAAATTTAGTTTGCCAATTCAATATAATCGCTTACTTAAAAGCTTTCAATAATTAATTATGTACATACATATACACTTGCTATGATATCGTCACCCAGAGGTGAAAAGGTGCCAAGTCCAGTCGATGTTATTTCGTATTACCTGTGTCAAAAACTAAATTTTGCAAAGAAAAAATTGACTTGGCACCCTTTCACCTTTTAGTAGCGATATATTTTGAACAACATTCGATTTACTCACCTTTCCGCACTGTTTACATTTGCCCTTTTCCATTTTGCGATGCACCCAGTGATGATGCGTTGTCGATTGTTCCCTGTATTGTCGAACGCCTACGTCTCGATATGTTGGCTTACAAGCTAATTGAGTCTTTTCATTGACGATTGGAATGCAATTCTGATGTGCAATTAATTGGCAGGCCGAGCATTTCATGCGTTGACCACTTTTCTGTTGTTGCATAGGCAAATTAAATTCAAAATGTAAAAAAAAAAAAATTAATTAGAAAGTATAAGTAGAAATCCTTGACTGCTAACATCGTGCGACTAAAATCAACTTTTTTTTTTTGGTTTTCAGGAAAAATTGCACATGGAGGTGAAACTATAAATTTTATGTAAGAATGCTGCATACTTATGGCCTTATTCATAAAAAAATAAATTAGGTTTAAAGAGCTTTATAAAGTGACGTTTTCGTAAATTTTTCAGTTTATAAAAGTTTCAGTTTCAGTTTTTTAAAGCTACTTAATTTTTTTTTTAATTTTCTCATCAATTTAATTTCTTACATTATTTTCTTTATATTTTCTCAACGATATTAATATGGATATCAAACGAAAGAGGAGAATATCCAACTATTAAACAAAAATGTTCTTTACTTTTCGCCAAGACAATTATAGCACAATAATGTCCCATAAATGTATGCAACATTCTTCAAAATATTTTCAGAATAAAGCTTCCTTAAACATCATTTGTTTTCCACGCACGTTGTAATACTTCATTTAACTTATTTAGTTAAAACTTATAATTTAAAATTGAATTTAAGAATTTGATGAGGTGGCAACCCTCTTTCGAAAATATGCTATATGCTGTTATTCTAAGCCATAAGCGCTCTCTAAGCTAAATTTTATCCAAAGAATGAGAAAACAACATACTCACTCACAAACTTTCGCATTTATAATATTAGTGGGATTACTTATTGTAGTCATTAGGGGGAAACGTAACAAGAGGTATCCGTTGCGTATACTTTATTTCATTGGAAGAAAGTGAAATTAGGTTTTTTTTACGTTTTTATATTTAAACCTATTTTTTTTTTATTTTGGCCTTTTAGCAATACTAACTATATATAATCTACATTTTCACGTGCATATGAATTTTTCCTGGATAAATTTTATTGTCGCACGGTGAAATGATAAATGACTTGAAAAATGAAATTAAAAAATTCTGATGTTTTCTTATTTTAAGTGGCTGCCATCAATGGTGGATTGGTGCACTTAAACCGGTTATTCAGTCAAATATTCTAAGCTTTAGAATAAATGCTTTAAAAGCTGCTCTAATGAATTCGATTTTCCTAACGAAAGAAAGAGAAAATCGGAAAGCTGCTTCTTGGTTGTTTATCTATGCTTTTTATGAATAAGTTCAGAAAATATTAAAACATACAGGCATGTTCTGAAATTCGAAAATTTGAAATCGACTCGATTTCGATAATTTCTTCGATGGTTTTTAACCTAAAAAATTACAAGTCTCGCATTAAAATGATTGTTTTCATATCGCTGCTGCTTCTTTTACAGTTTTCAGTGAGAATATTCACTCCTTTCATCAGATATAATAAAAAAATATTTGGCAAATCGACTCGATTTCAAAGTTTCGAATTTCAGAACATGCCTGATAGTGTCGAAAATTATACGGTTAGAGCGATTCGGCGAAATTACGATTAGAAATTCGAGAATAATGATTTTTGTGAATATACTCACAAATTATTAGCTATAAAACTAAGTACTAAAGAACTTCCTTGCAGGGATACGTGCGCTCTTGCGTATAAGTTGGCATGCGCGTGTACGATCGTGTGTAGGCGTGCGTTCACGCGTGCTGGCATGCGTATGAGTGCACCAATATTTAATGTGTGTTAAACACGCAATAACAGAAATTACATGAAACCATTTTTGTAATTGATTTAAATTGCTTTGCGCCGCCTTATTGTGCTGCATAAGCGCGAGCATTCATTCGCATTTTAAATGAGCTGCATTTAATTAAATTTGAAGCTTTTAGTCTGATTAATTCCGTTCGTTGGCAGAGCCGAATAATGTTACTTATATATATATGTATGTATAGTCATAGTTTAAGAGTAATTAGCTGCCACACTTTACTGAAAATACTAGTAATTAACTAAAAAAAAATGTGTGTCAGCGCAACTGAAACTTAAGTTAAAGTCGCCATATGCTTAATTATTAACAAAATAATTTTTTTTGTTAAAACTTACTATGCACTCCTCATTCAAGCAACATAAATCGCCTGAAACCGATGTGGGCTTCCAAAAGTGTTCACCCTGCACCGCATTCTCAGTCCAGTCGGGCACAATTCGTATGGGTCGCCTTGCATTACTCGCTGACGCTGATCGTCTGCAATGAAAAAGTGAAAAATTATAATAAAAAAAACTATCTATTTATGTACATATGTGGTATGTTATAAAGGGGGAAAATATTCAAACAGTTCGATATACTCTTGCATTCCAACCACAAAGACAGCTGCCACAAATAAATAATCAACTTGCGCACACATTTGACCTTGCATGTTTTGAGGAAATGCAAAAAAAAAAAAAAAGTTCACCACCTACAGCAACAGATACATACATATTCGCATACATATTTAATGAATGCGATTCAAGCTTCAATAATAAAGAAAGTCTGACCTTTATTTGATTTTCCAATTATACCAATTGTTCAGGTTTACATACATATATAGATATCTAAGTACATATATTGTTTTACGTCGTTGATATTCAAAATAATTCGTGTTGATGTAATAAATATATTCATTTTAAAGCGCCTACATTTTGACAGTTAAGTATTAAAAGTGGTCTAAGAATGCCGTGAAATAAATGGAATTTAAGAAAATGCGTGTTGAAACTGTTTTCTCAATTTATAATATCCACGTTTTTTCCCCAGAAATGTAATAACTTTTTTTTTCTACCGCCTCCACACGAAAAATGAGTAAAAAAAGTCAGTGAATTTTTGAATTGCGCGCGCCGTAACTTCAAATGTACGCAACGGCCATAGATTAGTATGCGGGGAGTGAAATAACACAAACGGTAATAACACAAATTTGCTTTATTTCATTTCTCGTTGAGCAATAAGACCAACTTTTAAACTTAACATTTTGAGTAATAAAGCAAAATTTTGCACATATGTAGGTAGTCACCCAGTTACATTTGACAAAAAGTAGTACATGAACAAGTTTAAATGGACGGATTTGTATGTATACAATTTTGAAAGTGCCCAGCTTCGCAGCGGTCCACGTTCGCGCTCGCGCTATGTCCAATTTTCTGAGCAGTTGTTAAAGACGATTTTTTTCCTATATTTTGTTAGACTTTTCATAAGTAAAAATATTTTGTGAATATTACTTTCTTCATATGAATTATGTCACATTTTTAGTATTTCCAACCTTTGTTGGCAATAAAGCAAAACTCAGATTTTGGTATTATTTCCCATTTAAAAGTGAAATAAAGCAAATTTTGCTTTATTGCCGTTTGTGTTGTAGATTACAGCAATATTTAAGGCTAAATACAACGAGCAACGTAAATTTATAGACTATGATATCGATAACACTGTATTGAAAATCTCAAGTTATGAAATGACATAAAAACCCCCGAAACACTTAAGCTTAATTTTGAGCCGTAGATAACGAGCCTGTATGCTGTTTTTCTAAATCAAGTCAAAATTTAATGGGGGACAAATTAAAAAAATAAATAAATTTTTTTCAATTGTATTAAAGCTTGTTCCACAAAAAAAAATCAAGCTAGTAACAAAGAAAATCGATGTTAAATAAAAAAATTTTAAATTTAAATTTTTTCCCATGTTAACTTTTGATTTTGTTTTCGATTACAATGCAAAATTAAAATGAAAATATTTTGGGAAAATGACCTGACTTGGAAAAACAGTTTACAGATCCGTAATCTACGACCAAAAATCAAGTTTAAAATACAATAAGTAAATACTTGTAATCAACTCCAGCGCCACCTAGCACAGTAGACACCAGTGTAAACATATCTTATCGATTCAAACTCAAATTGGTTCAGTAGTTTTTGAGTCTATAAACGACATAGCAATCGACACATACGGTCTTTTTATATAGTATGTACGTATGTATAATAGATGTATGTTTGCATGTAAATATGTATTTATGTAAAAAGAGGAATAAGGCGCTTTTTGTGCTTCCTTTTTTTTTACTTATTTATTCTCTGAGGACAATAACGAATACTACATCAGCGCCGCCTAGGGGATGACAGTTTGTCGTTTATGACCGCAAAGCGAATATTATGACCGACACAAAGGAAATAACAAACAGAAAGCGCAACGATGGCACCATCGCTGAACGCATGGTAAAACATGTGCCAATTTATGGGAGAATACGCAAATGGGGCAGCTGGATGGACAGTTGGACAACCATTGGACAAGCGGATAAGCCGTCAGCCATTATCATCAGGTGCCTTTTAGCTGACTACTCGTTGACAGACAAACGTACCTGCGTGTACATATGGACGTTGTAGTGTCAGAATGAATGTACAGACATACATATGTACATATGTATGGAATACAAAGTGCAAGAAATACAGCGTTGACAGTGCAACCTGTATGTAGCCTTGTGATTATCTTCAGTTTTGCATTGATACTGGTATTGCTACGATTTGTGTTGTTTTTGTTGATGTTACTGCCAGTTACTGTGAGCGAAATCAACACTGCGTATTGTTAATGTCATCCTGCAATAACCCTGTCGGTGTCGGGAAACGCACTAGTGCCGAACTGGTTCTGTATTAGAGAATTTAGAACCATGATTAGTGCGCGTTAATTCGCTTTTGCATGCTAGCAACTGGCGAATTTAACATTGCGATGCCCTAGCAAGTGTCAATTGCCCCGCGCTGTTCTAAAATCGACAAACGAAAAAAGTATTATGATTTTTTCAATCTTATTGGGTTTTCCGTTTGTTCAATTTTAAATTATTTTCAGAGAAGTGTGTTTTCAATTTCTTTGAATGATCGTAAGAATTGTACGTTTACATGCTTTCGCCTGTAGCTGAATTGGCGGAGGTGCTTGCAGATGGTCCCGAAATGTTAAATTGTTAACACAAATTTTTATTTTGTATAAATAAAAAAGCATCTGCGAAGTGCAGAATGAAAGCGTATTTTAACGCAAAAGCCGCCAAACACATTTATATGTAAAGTAAACAAGCCCCGCGCTGCATCCCTTATTCTATAGTTCTGAACCAGTTCTAAATTCGTCACCATAGATATAGATTTCTAATGAAAAAGTGAAATAAAAGAGTTTTTCAAAAGTACCGCATTTCGCTGATTTTGAACTGGTGTTGATCTAGTTACTAGAAATTTAATTCACTAGTTCGCCGTTTCCCTACAGGGAAGTGTTTGTGCAAAAAAAAAGCTTGGATATCAATTTGGATTCACACTTTATTCAACTTTTAATCAAAACTTTGAAAAAATCTGGGAGAAAAATGTTTCCACTTGAGAATCAGAAATGTCGCAAGGTTGCAAAAACAAAATTGGAAAAGAGTTGGCTTTCTGCATGTTGGATATATTTTTTTGCTCAAATATCACCAATGCTAAAGCAATAACATAGTTTGACTGCAATTGCGCTTATTTATTTGCGTTAAGTGTGTTTTGTACGTCACAGTTCCCAGCAAAAACTTTTCTGTTTTTGGTAAGCGCTTACTATTTGTATCGATGGAGTAACGCATTACAATTCCCCTCAAGACAAAACTTTTCACTTTCCCTTTTACTCACATTTTTTGCATTCTCTCGCTTACCTCCAATGACATGCCCAGGTTAAACTAACTAGAAGGTATGTGTTGAATGTCGATAAGCGCTTCCCAATCGAATTTTACCACTTACCTTCTAGTTTACAAAACACATTACTTCAACCTGGCCATGTCATTGGAGTTAAGCGAGAGAATGTAAAAATGTTTAACGAGAAAGTGAAAAATTTTGTCTGGCGGTGAATTGTAATGCGTTACTCCATCGATACAAAAAGTAAGCGCTTACCAAAGACGCAAAGTTTTTGCTGGATTTGGTTAAGAATCGGTGCTTGTGCGTCTGTATCTGTATCTAACATGTTGAAAGTTGTTTCTTCACAGCATTTCCATACATTTGACAGCTTTTCCATTCATGTTGAGCGCAATTGATGGCTTCAAAGCATCGCACCGCTGTTTTCATTTTTTCACCGAGTTTCTACCTTTTTTCGTGCGTTTTTCTATAATATACTGCTGCATCCTGTTAGTGTTGCTTTATCGCATCGTTTTTTTGTGTTAAGAATTTCAAAGCAGCATCAATCCTGTGTTCATTTATGCCAGTTTGAGAGTGGAAAAATGCAATGAGAAAATTGTGTTACGTGTGCGTTCGTTAAAAGGCATAAGTAAAAATGTACACTCGCGCAGGTAACTTATACGTATCCTGCAGTGACAGCTTATATGTATGTACTTTTAATCTAGGTTACTGTATTTGTTTTCTAGCTCAAATAGTTCGCCTGTGATTTGAGCAACTAGTGTTTTTAACCAAATGGCAGTTTGTCAATTGACATACTATTTATTTACTTTTTTTTATCAATTAATTGTTGATAAGCATCACCAGTTAAAACAAATGGCAAAAAATGGAAAGCGTAGAATGCGGGCGTGGCATTCGAGAAGAGTTTGTTCTTCTTTAACCGTAAAATTTTATCGCCAAGCTAGAAGGAATGATCCCAGGCGTCTATAGTTTTTACTAATTCAACATTTGGGATGCCCTATAAGACTTAACTCAAGAGTTCTTAAATGTGGTGACTAAATGGTCAGCTAAATCTTTCTCCACGCGCATCCCACCAAGGGGGCAGCGGTTGGGAGGAGGTACCGTTAAACTTCTACATGGATGGGTCGTAATTTTAGGCTCCCAGATCACTGCCGTGTTTTTCAGGCGGAGGTTGCTGCTATTAAAGAAGCAGTGGATTTGCTGCTATAGTGTGCGATTGGGGAAAGAGAGGTAAACATATACTCAAAAAGCCGGGCGGCAAAGAGACCTTCAGCTCCCTTCTAGTACGCTCGAAGCTTGTGAGGCAAATCCCAAATCCTCTTCGGTCGGAATATTATCTTGTCAAACTTGTTGAAGTGCCGGGCCATAGTGATATCGCAGGAAAGTGTGTGGCTGATGAACTGGCTAACAGTGGCACCCCCGAACCAGTATCACTAAGAAAAGAGAGGGTGGGGGAGTGACTACTTGCGGACTTCTCTTATTTCACCACTGGTGGGCGTACTGACAGCTCACTGCCCGAATGGGGTTCACGCAGTGAGATTGACCTGACCAAACCTGACCCCCTTTTTCGCAGCTGCAAGGGGACAACGGGGTGGAATATTTTCCAGGTAACTACCGTTTTTCAGTACAAAAACTGAAAGCTAACTGCCGAATTTGAGTTAACCCCCCGCTGTAAAAACACATTTAGACTGTTAAGCTTTTTTTGGATTGGAATCTGTCCAACACTTCCTCTTAGACAGTCTAGCTTTTGTTGGATTGCGGCTTAGGCACCTAAGTCCTTACTTTCTAATTGGTCCAAATGAGCTCTCTCTCTAACATCTGCTGCCTGCGAAACTTTGTCCTCGGCACGAAGCGAAGTAGTGGTATCACAAAGAACTAATACTCACCGTCTAGTTCTCAATTTCAAAGGCCTTAGAAATGCTATTGTGTAAATACAGTTACATACATATGCACACATCGTTTATAACTTTGTCATGGATGGATTACTGAAAAGGAAAATTTCTAAGAAAAAAGTGGTGTGAGCTTTTGTAAGTAATGCGGATATCGACTTGTAAGTAGGCGCATGTGTATTACATATGTATACTATATAAAGAAATAGCAACTGCTGTGCATAATCCTGCAGTTATATCAAATTATCGCATAAATAAATAATACATTCAATCATTAATGTCGATATATTCATTCGTGCACATTAACAAACATATGTACATATGTATGCATGTTCATACATATGCATTTACAGATGTATGTACTTCCTTCCTTTTGGTATTAATTTCACTTACCGCTTCCGCCAAGTGCCCAACGAATCCAATTTCCTTTGACGAAATGCCGCCTTGCGCTGCATACCAATGGACGAGCGTCGGAAGCGGCGAAGCAGTGGCGCACCGCTGGTTGTCGAATCGACTGTGTGGCTCGATTCAGTTTCACTGCCACCATCTGCCTCCCTACAGCTGCCATTCGCATCATTTCCGCCATCCTCATTGCTGTCGTCATCGTCGTCGTCGTCGTCGTCGTCGTCTTCCGATTCGGTTTCCTCCCGCACGGCTAGCAGCAATTGCTCCACGGACATTGTATCGCTGTGGCTGCTTTCGCTATCGCATTCACAATTCATATACGAGATAAACATTGTTGAAGGTAGTAGTGGCTAGCTGCAGGCAGCAGTGCATAGGCTGCCCTGGATATATGGATTCTTGGTTAAGTTGGTGAATAGTTGACAAATTAATGTTGTTGTTAGCGGCAAGAAACTTATCGTGTGGATAAGACAAAACAATTTGCAACTGAAAATTTTTGATGTTTACGTTTCTTTTTCCTTTTGTTTATCTTTTCGCATTTCAAAGCAGTTTTCACTTTCTAAATGCTCCACTGAGTTGTTGTTGTCACTTGTTTATTTATCTTTCCTTGTTTTGCTTTTGCATTGGCATTAACCTGTGTTAATGTTTTTATACCCTCATTTATTTTTATTTTTTTTCAGGCAAGTAATTTAAAATTCATTAATTTCTGTGTCGCTTAAACCGACAGTTTCGCGTATTTGATTTCTGCTTCACCTTTTGCAAGGTTGTTTACCTGTTTTTTCCACTCACAATTTATTTATCCACAGTTATTATTTACCTCTGATTTGTATCTGAATTTGTTTATGAAAAAAAAACCATAACAACTAGTGCAACAATGTTTTAATGCAAACGAACGACTGTAATTATGTACATATGTACACTAGGGTGGTCCAAAATAAGTAAAGCACAGTATACGGTAATCCAGATAGCCAAAACAAAAAATGTAAATACGCTTATTTGACATTTAGGGGATTCACAAGACGTGTTAACCGTCGTAAAATCTTAAGGTTAACATCTTTTTTAATTAAAATGGTTTTAGGGGATTTCTAACTAAACCGAAATTCTTTTAAACTGATAAAGAATATATAATTAGCCAACCCCCCAACCATTTTAACCGCTATTTTACATAAACAAGTGTTAAGCTTAAGATTTTACGACGGTTAACACGTCTTGTGAATCCCCTAATTTTGTTTGAATGTATTGGTTGATATTTTTTCACAGTTGTCGTGAAATGAAATCAAATTTAAATATTTTCTTATAGTGAAAAATATTTTCAAGTCACATAAAATAAGATAATGAGAAAAACAAAATTCCGAGCAAATCAAGCGTGAAGCGTAAGCGATTTTGACCGGATGCAGTTCCGAACACAACTTTGAGTGAACAATGGTGGGCTGACTTTGTAAAATAGTCCCATCGATTAGGCGGTAAAACAGGTATTACTTAGCTTAAGGTAGAACTCTCTAATTTTCAAATGCACCAAATTTGTATGTATTTGTTCAGCCGCTTATTCACATTTGAAAGAGGATAATGCATGAATTAATGCAAGTAAAGAAAGAAAGTAAAGTATATCAAAATATTCAGTTTGATGAGATGAATAGGTTCAGCCCTGTCTGTTTGTAAACACGCTAACTCGTACAACATTTAGATATTTTAACGAAAGTCAGGTGTCAAATATATCAACAAATATTTGTGGGTACTTTTGCCATGTATTAATTTTCAAATAAGCATATTGTCAATGGCTGGTTTACTGTATACTATGAAGTAAAGTAGGAATTTTAATACTCTCACCCCCTAGGATTGTTTTATATCGAAAAAAACAGACCCTTATATTTTCATTTGAAATCAAAAAATATTTAGAGGTCGCTCAAAGCGCTCAAAGTGCTCAAAGTTTTCCTTGCATTTTATATAAAAATTCCGACTTCCTTTTTTTTCCACGTATTTTTGGACCACCCTAATTTACACACATATGCGCATATGTGCATATGTACACGTAATACACGTCCATATGTACTTGCGGGTGTGTGATGTAATCAATGTTGCCGTTTTGATCCATTCGGATCCAAACGAATCCTTTTCACAACGAATTTTGTGTGGACACTTTTTTGGTGGTCAGTACAAATTCCGATATCTTTCCAAACAAAAACATATTACATACATATAGATACTTTAGAACGCGTAAAAAAAATGAAAACCCTTCAATTTGACTGCCATCGGACTCTGATTTTAGTATTTTCTAAAGTAATGATCCTCTAAACTATAATAAATAATACATTGATTACATGCCATTTAAGTATTATGCATGCCCAGATTCTATAAATTCCGAAATGTTTAATCGCTTGCCCTGTTAGGTTCAAATCTAGTAATTAGGATTTTTTTTTTGAATTTAGCGAATCTGAGCATGCATAATAATGTAATCAATGTATTCGTATAGTTTCGAGCATTTTGATTAATCCTAGTAAATTTTTTTGACGTGGTCTAATATACATACATATACATATATACATGTATGTATTTCCGTAAATTTTTCTTCATGAAATTAGTGACAAAGAAAAATTATTAGATAGTGCAATGGCGATTGTTAAAGTTTGACTATAAGATTGAGGTTGTAGACGATTGAAGTTTTTGGGGAGAATTAGTAAAAATTAGCTCCGCTGCTGTTCTAGAAATGGTAGAAAACATTCAATGTATTCATCAAAACGCGGAAATGCCACGTAACCACATAATACGCTTTTTTCTCTGCAACTTATCGGCTATTTTAAGAATGATACGTGGATACTTAAACAAAAAAACTTTTTAGGCTAAATTTTGGATACTTTTTTTTTGGGAGGCTGCGGTAACACTGGATGTAATCAAATACTGTTTTTAGCGCTATCGCAATCACATGCTAGCAAAGATTTAGAAATGTCACCACGTAGACTTATTGTTTTTTTTTTGTTTGTTTAAGTAAATAAATGCAAACAGTTTAATCGCGCTTCCGTGCCCAGCGAATTTACAACCGAATAAAAGTCACTTTTTAATCCAATTAAAGAAAAAATTATTATACAAATGGTTTTGAGGTTTTATGTATTAAAAATTACATTACAAATTACATTAGACTGATTCAAAACAATCGTCGATTAACTTTTTTTTAATAGCCCCCTCTTCAATACCTCCGGGGATATCAAAAGATGCCCATTAAAAGCGCAATTTTTAATATGAAGTTAAAAAGGTTTCCCATATAAATTACTTAAAAGAAAAAATTGTTTTCATCTTTGGAATTTGTTTTCTCGGCTATAAGTTCTTGAACTAAAAAATGCTATACATATTTTTATGGGAAATTAGACGCTTTACGATAAACGTCTCATATAATTTCTTGGTAAACCTACTGGTTTAACGGTTATTCAAACAAAAAGTGAAAATTTTGCCATTATTACAATTTTTCTCCTATATTAGGTAAAATAATTAAAATTATCTTTTTACATCCCCCGGAGGTATTGAGGGGGTATTGAAGAGGCGGCTATTAATAAAAAAAAGTTTGTCGACTTTTTTTGAGTCAGTCTAACATACATACATATGTACATATACATATACTACACATAATAATAATAGATTGGCGTTTACGCATACACACTCGGAGGTTTGCTACACTCTAAAAAATCTGTTTAAAAATGCGACTATAATTCGAGTATATTTTTGTTTATTTTTAAAATTTTTGGTAAATTTCCACAATGAATATGTATTTTTCTCGTTTACACATTTTCGTGTATAAAAATCCTTTTTTTTAGCGGCTTTACACAATTCTTCGGGTGAAATCAAACCGCAGGTGTGTATTTTGGTGCTTGTACATACTTTCGCAGTAAATTTACGCACACCACAGCAGCTATATTACACTCTGAAAAGTCCGAAATTTAAACAAACTATTCGTTGAATAATCGAGCATGTAATTTCGCGAATAATAAGGTACGAAATCAGTAACCTACCTTTTAGCTAGGAAATCTACACAATTTTTTTTTAGAGTGTATTGCCTGCCCAACAAACTTTTTTTTATTTTTTTTATTTTATTTTTATTTTTTATAATATACATGTAGTTAATTTGTAAAATTGTCTGTTGCATTGTAATTATTCAAAATTGACCTCTCCACCAACCCACCCTTTTTCAGCTGCTATGGCTATACGTGTAGTCGTACATAACTAATTATGAAATGCCGCTGGTCATTTACGCTTCATTAGCCGCATTCATAATCGTACTGGAAATGAAGCGTAGGCAAGGTAGGAATTTCGTTGTCGAACAACCTGCCCCTATGCTATGACCAGCAAATTCACGAAAACAAACAATGCGCGCAGTCAAGCAGCAAGCCAAGTGAATTCTGCAGCTGCCCCATCCTCCGTCTGCAGCCGGCCGGCTGTACCAGCTTGAAAATTCCGCGGTCATACTGTGTGACTTAAAGGCGTGTGTAAACTTAAAGATATGTACATACATACATCTATGTAGTTTAAAATAAATACCTATAGAATAAAACATCACCGTGCAAAATAACTTTCTTTTGAAATATATTTGACGGCAGGATTTGTTCTTCGCGGAACCTTTGTGGTAATTTTGCGTCCAACAATTTTTTAAACTAAGTTTTAATTAAGGCTTTATACTATATTTTACCATCCCTTATAAAGAAAGTTATCAGAGTCAAACGCAGCTATGAATTCATATGAATATCTGATTTTTTTTTTGGGATAGGATATGTGTAAAGCCCCAATTTTTTCGAAAAGCAAATGAGGCGGATTTATAATTTTGCGCTCCGAAGGGAAAATGTGTCTCTCTTTTATGGCAGAAGAAAACTCCGAGGTTTGCCATTTCCTCCCGAAGGACAGCTAAACAATTTTTTTTTTGGATGTTGCTCAGAACAGGAATCTAACCTGGGCCCTACCGTGCGAAAATAGCTCTAACCACTCTGCGACTACGGTCGTTTTTTCGAAAAAATGTTCATATGGGTATGTGTTGCAATATCTATAGGCCACGAAAGGATTGGCCGTGAATGGGTTGATAATTGTCAATCCTTGAATTTTATCGGGTAATCGGCCAAAGGAATTAAAAAACAATTGCATAGGAATAGAATACTTATGTCTGTATGTTTGTATGTAAATGCATACAGAAGGGAATTTTCAGCAGGCAGGTTAAAGCAGACGCGAAAAGAAGGTAGTTTCAATAAACAACTTTTTTAAGGATACTGAGATTTTTTAAGCTTCATAATTTGTTCATGTTGCTAGCAGTGGTACCACATTGTTAATATTTAAAAATAAATTAGCGAATTTCGAGATGGTAATTTCTTTCGCAGTAAATGGGTGTAAGTTGTTTAGTCTTTTAAGATGAACAGCAAGAACCTGCCTGGAAACCAAACAAGTCTAGTACATGATATACATATGTAGTGAAAATTTGTACATACAAATAATGCAATGTTACCTCGAAATGCAATGGATAATGGCATATGTATGTAACTTTAGATTTGAATATCGAATTGAAAAAAAAAACGTTTTACAGTCCTTTCCTCTAGAGTCACATTTGAATTGCACAATAAATAAAAAGAAAATCGGACTTTGTTAACTGGTCACCATCAATGTTGAGAAAATATACACAGATATTTTAGAAGGCTTTCCTTGCTCACGCCGCAGGGGCTTAAGCCGTGGAAATTTTAAACATTTTGTACCGTCTTCCTTGCAGTTACAATGGTAATTTGTATTTTGTACAGCTTCCAAATGCGCAGCTCATTTTTGTTTTTATTAATTTAAAAAATAATTTTATTTTTTGCTTTGTCGACCAAATTCTTTTCAGCAAAAATTTCAATTATAACTTTCAATCTGGTAGCTTGATTTTGATGAAAATGTCACAATCTCAGCAAAAGTTAAATGGCTAACATGGCTGCTAATGTCATTAAGTGAAACTACATTCTTTGTTTTTTACCATGGGCAATTGTAAAGTTTTTAAAAATATAAAGCCAAAAATATTTATGAAACTTTGCATGGAGGTATGCATGTATGTATGTACATGAATATTTGGTAGCGAAATTGGAAAATAATGCATACAAATTATAAACCAAAAATATAATCAAATACCCAGCATTTAACGGTGCGAGACATTAGGGGGGGAGCAAGCGACTTTCACTTCTCCCACCCGCAGCAAACACTTGGCAAAATGGCAAATCGATGTTGACGATGTGGACTGTTGTTGTTGCATTGATTGCTTGCTTGTTGTTTTCATCGCGTTAAACATACCTATTGCCATTTGTCTGCTCTTTTTATCTCAAAGCAAATTAAATATTTGCACTTGATTTTTTTCGCAGTTCGTACAATTCTTATAGCTCTCCTTCTACGCCTCCAATTTGGTTCAAACGCCGCCGCTTAAATGACATTGTAATAAGAGCGAAACGTCAAAATGCCAATTTGCTGTTTGTCAGTCTGTCTGTCTGTTTGTTTGCCAAAGCAATCAACTGTAACGAACGCCATAATCGCTGGCGTTTTTTCCCAAGAATTGTCATTGCTGCTGCCGCGAATGCTTTCGACGTGACTGACACAATTGTTGGTGGTGGTGGTGTTGTCATTTAGGCGTGTCATGTGCGTCACAAAAACACGCAGAAGGAGAAAGAAATGTGAAATTTGGAAAAAAAAAATGGTGTAAATCGAAAATATACATAGGAATGCTATAAAAAAATTTCGTAAATGTTTCTGAATTGAGCTGTTTACATGCTTTTTGTTCACTCATATACATACATACACTGCCGGCAAAAAGTATTGGCACAACGAATTTTTCACATTATATGCACCAATTTCTATTCTAATATTTTTGCGCTAATTTTTTTATAAAATTATGGTTCATTCTACAACAAAAATCATAAAAATATAATTCCTAAAGTTTGTGAAAAACTCGCGAAAATTCAGCAGATTTTCATGCAAACTTTCAGCTTTTTATTCAGAGTGGTAGCCCAATCAATTTTATTATAATAAAGTACAAATTTTAAGTAGCTAGGAATTACCGTTGATTTTTGTAAATTTTTTTTTCACGCAGTCTCTTCCATACACACAAATTTTTTCGAAAATACCTTATATGGAAAAAGTGCAACCCACCTTCATCGAAAAAATTCTCAAAAATCAATGCGATTTTTTCCAAAAAATCTGATTAAAATGTTGAAAATTTGCTTAAAAATTTATTGAATTTTCGCTAGTTTTGCACAAAGTTTAGAAATTATATTTTTATGCTTTTTGTTGTACATGAACTATATTTTTATAAAAAATTAGCGAAAAAATATTAGAATAGAAATGGGTGCATATATTGTGAAAAATTCGCTGTACCAATATTTTTTGCCGGCAGTGTATGTACATACGTATGTGCATACTAGGGAATCCGACTATTCGCCTTTTTCCAAAACCGATTTTCTAGTTATTCGAAAATATGCAATTTAAAAAAAAGCCGGTTGCCGATTTTGAAATTAAAAGAAAGAAAAAACCGGATAAACCGGCTTTATTTTACATAGTTTTTATACTGTGAAAATTCGTATCTTGCTGTATGAAGTCATGACCAAAAAATTAAACTAAACTATTAACAGTAAAGATAGCTTTTATTAAGAAAAGAGCATTGCAAAATAAGTAAAAAATTTTTTTTTTATATCAAACTTAAAACGAAAATCAGTGAAAAATTCACGTTTGGTCTTCTTTTTAATACCTTATTGCATTTTTTTTGACATTTTTCGGCTTTGAGTAGTGCTCTTGCCGCCGTATCCAAGTGCTTACAGGTTACAGACTACTGCCACTCTGGAGATCCCTGGTTCAATTTCTGGATGCAGCAACATCAACAGAAGTTTTTTCAAGCGGCTATCGCCCCTCGGCAGACGATGGCAACCCTCCAAGTGTACTTTTGACATAAAAAAGTAGAACACGAATACGAAGATAAGCTCGGCCAAACAAGAGAAAAGCGTTTAGGCGCCAAGTATACAGGATGATTTGTTATATGATATACTGTTCATCCCAAAATAACCTAGGATATAATTTTGAAACTATTTGTTAGCTTCCCTTGAACTGCAAAACTTTCAAAAACCTTAAAGTTATATTCAAAGGTCAAGCTTTGGATGAAATAAAAAAACCCAGTTTGTTCGATCAAAAAAACCGCCTATAGACTTCAAAAAAAAAACGATGAAACCGAGTCAATCACCCTAGTGTATACACATAACATAAACACGCATTGTTTTCTTTGGTACTGCACAGTCGGAGGTCCTGTGGCCATTCCCTGCTCTTTCGTTTGTGTTACTGAGATTTGGGGAGCGTGTGAAACCACCGCCAATGTGACAATGACATTTTTGACAGCAGTTGAATATTTGAAATTTGCGGAATGTTTCAATTTTTGCGCTTTTCTGAAATGCGACTCTAACACAAAGCTTCTTCTGCTCATCTTGTTAACTCATATACATATTTATACATTTGTATGTATAGGTGCATATGTAGCCAGAGCCTGGAAATATTTGATTTTTTATGAGAACCACCTAATTTTTGAATTTGACCAGCTATAAGCTAGCTTTGGTCCGATCAAACCAAGTGGTATGTACTTATTGCTTTGATTGAATTTGTCAGCTTACAAAGACAAAATACCATTATCTTAAAAACCAGCATAAAAAACTGCGTTTCGAGTTTAGGAAGTTCAAACTAACTCTTTCCTATATGTATGTAGGTACATGACTTTATTCATATATTTTCTTTCAAGATATTTGT
>NW_016161557.1:0-43932 GCF_001687245.7 Rhagoletis zephyria
TGAAACGTGTATGTATGTGTGTGTGTGTGTGTGTGTTTTCTTTTTTTTTTCAAATTTAACTTGGTTAGTCAACGCTACTATACATTTACAGAGATACAGACATTAAATGAAAAGCTTAAAAATAATTAATAATAAATCAGCACACACAGTACTTCATATGTGTTCGTATGTATGTATTTATGTATGTAAAACAAGTTCATAATGTCCCGTTATCTCGTTGCAGCAGTATGGACATGCAAAATGGTCTGCTCAGACTATAAGTTTGAAGCGGTTTAAATAAGTATTTAATAGGATTATATTAGGCAAAAGGATGAAAGCCATTTACCGTTAACAAGCAGGCGTTGGTGACGTGTGTGTATGTGTGTATTAAAATAGTAGACTCATAGGTATGCGTATGTATGTATGTAATGTGTGCTTGTATGTATGAGCATTTGATGCATGTATTTGTGCTTTTTGTAAATGAAAAGTGCTATTTCTTATTTCATGTGAAAAACTATCCGAAAATTTTTGGTTCGTTTGATGCATGTGTATGTGCGTTTGAGTGTGTGGTACCGAAATTGAGATATTGTGGCATTCCTCTCGGCTGGTTGGCTGGATGAATTTCCTGCTTTTCATGTGGCCAAATTTTTTTTTTTTTTTTTTTTTTTTTTTTTGAGAAACAACAGGCCAATAGATGCTGTTGTGGTTTTTTGGTATTTTAAAGCTGATTGATGGTGGAGAATTTTTTTGCATGCGCGCTTCAGTGCTCGATTAAAGGAAAAGCGCAAAGTTCCGTGTGGCCGTATAATTCTCTTCAACTTTTAATTTTTTATAATTTATATATCAGAAAAAAAAAATTTATTTTGTGCCTCTAAAAAGTCATGTGAATGGTAAAATGACGGCGGCATCGAATTGAAGATGGAAAAAAAAATATTTTTTTTTTCAAACATATGTATGCGAATAGCCATAAATGCATAATTATGTGGGCATGTGCTGTTAAAAGAAAAAAACTCGTTCTTTGTTGATTTAACGCAGAGTAGGTAAGGCCTGTTGTGCCTATAACATATACTTCGTCTTTTTTATTGGCGCTATAACAGCCTAAGCGATTTTGGCCGAGCCCAAAGCAGCACGCCAGTCGTTTCACAAAACTCATTAAATTAACTCGGTTACTAATTTTTATTATTTCAAGTTCAGTTACCGATTTTTCCAAAAAAAAAAAAAAACCTACATATAACTTTAACGATTTGCGCTTAATGAGTGTGCACTAGTAAATATACACATACATAACAATTTAAGTAGTGTGCGTGTGTGTTTTCATTGCCATGTATGTAAAAATATATAAAATAAATAGTTACATATGTTTTTTTTGTTTTTTTTTGATATGTATGTAGTAGACGAGTATATATGTGTATATATATATTGTGCTATGCATGTGTTTGTGTGCTGGTGCGCTTATGCAAAAAATAAACTCGCATTAAATACCTCCCGCATTATCGCAAAAAATCATTTAATAAAAAAATAAGTAAAAAAAAATCAACACAAAATATTATTATGCCTTAAGTAAACGTAAAAGCTCTTAAAGCTAACCTAAAGCTTAGTAAGCTTATACTGAGTGAAAGGTAGAGAGAGAGAGAGAGAGAGAGAAACATCGAAAACGAACACTGAGAAGATATGCATTATTAAAGAAGAACGCGTATATGCCAATCGATGCTTTACTGCTGCTTAATATATATTTCTATTTAACAATTAAAGCTTTCATAAAAATGTGAAAGCTAACCACATGCACAGCACAGCATGATTTTCAAAATGATTCATGAGAATCCGTTTGAATTGCTTTTTAAACTTAAAAAGTAAAATCATATATTTGCTTAGCTTTCGCCGAAAGCACAAAAAAGCTCGCAAAAAACAGACTTTTTACAAAAAGCTACAGTTTTTAGCTATTTTTATATACACAAAACAAATTCAACGCTGTGAAAGCAGCAGAAACATGATTACGCATATAGCCTTCCCCTATCTCGCCTATCCTTACCTATCCTTCTTCTACTTCAACCTATACTTATAACCAGTACAAATTTATAGCCTACTTTTCCCTATTTCTTGCTTCACAGCTTTGATAGTTTCATACTTGTGCAAGCTAACCTGCTCCATCCGGACCCCCAGGAGAGCCGGTGTGTACGTATGCCAATGCATCCGGCCCTCCTGGGCCGCCCGGACCTACTCCTCCAAGCGGTCCGGGCCTGTAAGCTCCTCCTCTACCGCCATCTCCGCTGCCAGCGGCTCCACCGCCGCTTCCTCTGCCTCCATTATCCTTGCCTCTGCCATCAGCGCCTGCGCCTCCACCTAAGCCCGACGATCCGCTGGGATATTGGCCACCTAAGTTCGACGATCCGCCAGTATATTGGCCACCTGAAATCGATGATCCGCTAGGATATTGGCCACCTGAACTCGATGATCCGCTGGGATATTTACCATCTGAACTCGACGATCCGCTAGGATATTTACCATCTGAACTCGACGAACCACTAGGATATTTACTACCTGAGCTCGACGTACCGCTAGGATATTGGCCACCTGAGCTCGACGATCCGCTAGGATATTGGCTACCTGAGCCCGACGATCCGCTAGGATATTGGCCACCTGAGCCCGACGAACCACTAGGATATTGGCCGCCTCCATATTTGTCACTGTTTCCGCCGCTATATGGTGCATTTCCACCATTATTCTGGCCGTTCTCGCCATTGTATTGGCCACTTCCACTATCATATGGTTCGATACCAGCAATATTTGGGCCGGTGGCAGGAATATTTGGACCGCTGCCGCTATTATATTGTCCATTACCACCATAATATTTACCGCCGCCATTATCACCAGGATAAGGACCATTGGTGCCGGGTCGCACAGTGGCCACAACATGCGCTGAAGGTGCTGGTATGCGCTCACGATCGGCATAACGTGATTGACTGAGTATGGCTGAACCTTTTTGTACGCCTGCTGCGTTAGAAAGTGAGAAGCCTGGCGTAAAACCACTGGGCTTACTCTTCTGCAATAGGGAGTAGTAGGTAAGGGAAGTGGTATAGAGTTGTGATAAAAATGAAAACAAAATCTCTCAATCGTACGTACATCACCGAAATGTAATACTGGAAATTCTGGTCGTGCGCCACCCTCGAACTTGCCGCAGCCAATGGGGAAGTATAGCTCATCCCATTGCAAAATCACACCATGGCCCCCCTCGCCATACACCGGATACACCTCGACCGGTTTCTTTGGTTCAACGGTACGATAACCGTGTGTATCGGCAACATAATGTGTTGCACGTAATACGTGATTGGGATCAACGTAACCATAACAACCATAGGTAACGCCATCGGGACCGCGGGTCTCGTGATGAAAGTTGCCCGTCTTACCGATATCATAGCCATAACGGTAAGCATCTTAGGAGTGCCAAAGGTGAGTATGTTGTTGTGTTTTTGTTTTTTTTTTTGGCGTGGTGGGATTTCACAAAAACGGATTGTGGTGGAACGGATGTTGTTTTTGGGGTTGTAGTGGTTGTTAAGGTAATAAATAAGGGTTTTTAAATTTGGTAAGGTAAAAATTTACATTCAGTTGAAAATTACATAAAATGCTTGTGGTTTTGTATTAAAAAATATTGCAATTTTATAGCAAATTTTTAGAATATTGATGTACAATTTTTTTTATTTTTTTGTTTTGCTCTCGCTCATTTCAACATTGGCAATTCCTTTCGTTGCTTAAATGAAATATTCCTAAATATGTGCAACTTGAAATGATTTTTACCGCAACATATCTGCGTAGAAATGAATAGTCTAATTTTTTTTTTAATGCGCAGCTATTCAAAAAATCGAATTTTCAAAAAAAAAATAAAAAAATAATAATAAATGACGCTGCCCTTTGATTTAGAATCTGTAAGTCAGCGTTTAATACATTTCGGAGCCACACTAGTACGAGTGAATGCAGTGAATAGGATGACAAGGTATGGATGCGGATGTGGATGTGGATATGGCTATGGGAGAGGGAATTATGGATGTAAGGGTATTGGGGAAAGGGACGGTGACATTTATTTACTTTTGTAGGTTGATAGAGCTTAACGAAATTTATGTGAAAGCTTACATTACATTCATGAAAGCTTAAAAAAGCTCTCATCATTTTAGTTAACAGTGGTAAAGCTTCGAAGTTTTCATCAAAGAAAGTATCTTTTTTCTATTTAAAACTTAAATTCTTTTTCCGAAAGCTTAAGAAAGCACTCTTAATTTGTGGTATGAGTGTAAAATTCTTCTAGGTATTCATCCAATCAGAGTTTTTGTTATCAGGAGAGCTTACAACATTTTCATGAAAGCTGCAAAAAGCTCTCGTTGTTCGAGGTGGGAGCATGAAAGCTTCGAAGCTTCCAACAACAAAAGTTTCTTTTTTTCGTGAATACTCAAATAATTTGCGTGAAAGCTTAAAAAAGCTCGCACCATTTGTGTTATGAGTGTGAAAGCTTCGAAGTTTTCATTGACAAAAAAAAAATAAAAATTGTGAAAGCTAAAACTTATTTTCAGCAACGCTTAAAAAATCTGTCTTTTTTTGAAGTATGAAAGTGAAAGCTCTGAAAATTCGAAAAAAAACTTTAGGTATGTGAAAGCTTTAGAGCGTCAATCGCTACAAAACATCTAAAATTGTCTAGAAGAGAACTTGAAGGATGTGAATATTTTGAACATTTTGAAAGCTTTCGAGGAAAGTATTATGTTTTAGGTTTCTTTACGCTTTTTTAGAGCTTTGTCATAACTCTGTATTCAAGCGCGAAATGCTTTAAATATTTTTCAACTTACTTGATTTAAAGAGATTAAGTTAATGATTGGGTGAAGTTTTTTATAAGCAAAACCAAACAATTGTCCTCTACTACAAACGAAATTCAATATAAATACTATTTTACATATATGCATAAATCAATAATGGTGTGATGTAGTGGACAAGTGGAGGGAAATGGAGTGGAGTAGCGTGGATTTGATTTGAATTGAGTTGAGTCGAGTTGGTGTGGTGTGTGTCGGTACGAAAATATTTACAATTTGAGACGAGTTTGGTTGACGAATTTTGTTTATTTCGATATATTACTAAATAAATGTAGATAGATATATTTTTGATATTTTTTGTGTGCGTTTGGGCTTTGTTGGTTTTAACTACGTTTACGCATACTTCTTGATTATATATTTAGCGTTTTAGTAAAAAGCTACAACAAAATTAACAAGGTAAATGGAAAATATGTATGTATGCAAATTTGTTTATTGCTTGAGTAGTTTTATAATTTAACTAACGGATTGTCTTGAAGTATTTACTAAAATTTTTTTTTTTTTTTTTTTAGTTGCTATTGTAGTGTTTTAATTAAGGCTACAGCGCGCTAATGTTAATCAATTAATAGTTATTGCCTCTATTTATAATTTCTTTTTTCAAAAGAATACAAATTTTAAATTGCAAACGAATTAAATGTATGTACAAAGCCAGTTCTAAATTTATTTTTTTTTCAAATGTACTAAATATCTACTGCAAAAAATATGCCAACTAATTGTGGAAAGTATCATCTAACTGCGCAATTAAAAAAGCTGAAAGGACTCGGTTCGTCGAAGGCTGCGCGGCGAATGAGTCCTTTCCAAACGGCTCGTAGTGCAGCGTAAATTGTAAAAGAATTATATAGTTAATGTACTTATACTATATGGATTGTATAAAATGCTACAAACAAAACAACTACTATGGGTGTGAATTGCAAACGCTAATGCGAGTGGGAGAAATTGTATGAAAAATATAGTGGAAGAAAAAAAGAAAGAATGTGAAATAGTAAATGAGTGTAACTAACCAGCTGGTTAGTTGAAGTGAAATAGAAACGCATAAAGCAGAATTATCAAAGAGAGTGTGTGTGAGAGAGAGAGAGGGAAAAGGAAAGTACAAAGGATAATAGATAGGAAGTAAGAGAGAATTGGAAGAAGAAAAGAAGAACAGAGATATTGAAATTTAAATTAGAAAGAATTAATAAAGCAAAAATCAGCTGCAAAATTAAGGATGTAAGAGTAAGAGAAGTAGAAATATTTAGTGTTGAAATAAAGAGAGAAAATATAATGTAGTATAAAAATATGAATTTATGCATTTTTTTTTTAATTTTTCTCTGTTACTACGTGTGCAAGAATGTATGATTTGGTGCAATTGAATTGATTGAAATTGAAACTTTTGCTACTTACTGGTATCAAAATTTGACGAATAGTATTGTTGATTGGTCGTTTTTTGGTCTTTAATTTGCAGAATAAGGCGGCGATTCTCCTTATCGTAGTTTTGAGTGAGGGCGCATTGCACTAATATGCAAGCGATGGCCTGGGGGTAGAGGAAGAAATTAGTTGAAATATGTAATTTGATTTAAATACATACGAAAATAAAGTTAGGTTAGATTAGATGTTGATAATATACATATACATAAGTTTATGATAACTTATTTATAAGTATATATGTATGGGGGATTCTGGAACATAAAAGGCTATAGTTATTATTTCGGCTGCTAAAAGAACCAACACGTGAAATATTTATAGAAATGTGGCGTATTTGCCAGTAGTGACGATTACAATTTCAGGGATAGTCGCCTGATGCCATTGAATAAAATATGGCCTACAACCACTGACTTATAGGTGGATAAGGCAGTTGTTATGGCCTTCTTGGCAGGCACCCCTACATTGCGCCGTCAGGTTAGATTTCAGTTCCGTTCGTCTAGACCAGGTCTCTACCTCCTAAAAGGCGTTTTGTACTAGACCGCAGAAAACTCTACCGTCAGCGAGAGATCATCAGCGTAGGAACCTGTCTAGCTCCAGTAAACATGCTAACTGCTAAGCAATTTATTCATATCAATTTTCTGTCGAATCTGCATATCCAGTAGTGAGATCCGCGAAAACCCCCCAAATCTAGATCTTCACATACTACTTACATACATAACTCATGAAATTTCACAACATTGTGTAAGAGTAATTTTACCCGAGTATAGTGTTAAAAAAAAAATTATGCAACAAATATCGTTAACACATCGTTCAAAATGCAATTAATATTAGAAAAAATGGTTTCACACTTTTTCCCAAACTAAATTACCAATATAAAGACGAGCCATGACTGAAGCCACCACACAGCCATGATGTTGGCTGACAGCTGCGTTGAATAGTTAGCTGATTCGTGTTGTTAAATAACTAATGGGTGTGTTGAACTTTTTGTAACCACTTTGAATGGATCTGTTTGAAAACAAAACAAAAAAACACGAAAAATTCAAACACGTCAAATATGCGCAAAAGAAAAACGCCCACAATTGTAAAAGAAATATTACATGCAGACACACACAGACAGACGAAGGCAAAACCGCCAGTTTCTTACTAAAATGGAGCGCACATAAGCGGATGTGCGAAGCAAATAACAAATAAATATTTTTCTAAATGCTTTTATTGCAACACAAGGTAGCCCACTACTCGAACCAGATGTCAACTTGTCACTTGAAACGCGTCCGATTCAACTGTGCGCCTCAACGGTAAATGCAGGTTTTTTATATGTATTTACTAAGAGAAGATTTTGTTGGCAAAAAAATTTGAAGAAATACTTAGTATTACTTGGCTGATTTAAAAAATAAATATGACGTAAGGATGAACGTGAATTCGAGCAGTTATTAAGTGTGTGTAGGTGTGTGTGTGTACGAAACATGCATACATGTGTACATAAAAATTTATTGTGTACATATATATACATACACAATTCTTAGCGGACTAAGGAGAGTCAGTTCAAATTGAGAAGAACTATGAAATTTTAAAAGCAAAATTAAGCAGGTTTAGAAATGTTCAGCTTATTTGGTATTTTTGTGCTTATTAGGGTTACCACCGACCTGAAAAGAAAAAAACTTATATATTTATGTAATTTGGAGCTACTAAATAAACACAATTTTTTTTTTATAATAAATGTTTACTTGAGTAAATACTAAGGTATTTAGGAGTACTAAAAATATTTCCCATATTTCTACAAACCAAAAAGGTACAAGAATAGAAAAAATTGTCGATATTTTTTTCTTCCTTCCTTGTGTTAGGGGTTGATAATATAATAAAATGCTTCCAGATTTTTGGCACGTTTCAAAACGTTTCAAGATTTTCTTGAATTCTTTGTGATATGTTTCGGGATCCTTCGTATTGTTTCTTTTGGAATTATTTTCAGAAACTTGTGAAATTTTTTTGGAAGTTTTCGGGATTTTCATGTTTTTTTTTTTGGGGATCCTTCAGGATCTTTCGAAATATTAAAAAAAAAAAAAGTCGAATCGTTGTCTGATTTGTCGTGACTCGTGTTTTGCTATTCAGAATTTTTTAAGAACTTTGGCATTTTACTAGAATATTTCTTTACTTCATCAGAACTTTTCGGTATTTTTTGGGAACTTTGAGGGTTTTGTCGAAACCTTTCAAGATTTTCTTGTGTTTCTTTTAGACTTTCTTCGGTATTGTTCCTGTTTTACTTTGCAATTTTTTAGAAAGTTTTAAAAATTTTAAAATTCCGTGATTCTTTGTGTTATAATTTTCGGACCTTTTTGCGTTTTGGTATTTTTCGCACGTTTTTTGGAGTTTCGGGATTCTTCGTATGATATATTTCAAGAAATTTTGGAATTTTCCGAAAGCTTTCAAAATTTTTTCCGGTTTTTTTTTTTATTTTTCGCCATTCTTCGTGTTTTACTTTTCAAAATTTTTTGAAGACCTTGACAATTTTTTCGAGACTTTTCTTCAACATTTTCAGGGCACACACATTATGTGTGTTCTATTTTTGGAATTTTCAAGGCTTACATGGATGACTTTTGCATCCAGTATATTTTTTACTTGGCACTACAACCAACCATAGATTTGTGCCGATACCGATTTGGTGACCGATTTAGTGAAGCCGAAAGTACTAAATAAGTGAAAGCGTTAATAAGTTAAGGTTACTCAATATTTAGTACTGCGCAAATAATTAAAAAAAAAAGTATTTAAAATACTCACAGCCGCCTAAAATACATAAAAAACATAGCAGGTACTTAATTATTTACTACAACACAAACACCAAAGTAATTTTATACTTATGACTTAATACTTAGTAAATACGATTTTCCCCATCACGGATTTGTTCGTTTTAGTATACAATATTTTGTAGATCATCCGAAAATTAAGCAATATTTGATTTCTTGCTCTACCAAACTTGTTTTATATTTATGAAGAGTGAGCTGATGTTAAATGTATGTGCGTTTGCTTATTCGTATGTCTCTGTTAGCGTATAAACTCACAAAAATTTTTGCAAATATATTCACACTTACTCACATAAACGCAAAAGTTAAGCCCCTGGCGAAGAGCAAGATTTTTGCAAACAAGTTCAAATTGGATTTTCAGTTGAAATGCTACTGTTGCTAATTGCTGAAATTTTAAGCAAACTAGACGTTGGCTGTTAACAAAAAAACAGCAATTCAAGCGAGCAGTATGCAGTTTAAGTAATGCAATTGCAAGCATTTTCATTTAATTCATTCTTTTTTTTTTGTTTCTTAGTTCCTCGAAATTTACGCTTTTAAAGCCTACCAAAAACATTTTACCCATCCAAATATGCCTTGATACACATGCACATATGTATATACAATTATATGTAGGTACATTAAGGTGCCTCATCAAAAAATTAGGCAGGTTTTCCAACCTAATTAAAAAATTTAGTGTATTTCGAGACTTGTAAAAAAATATTTTAGCAAAAATATTAGGATTTTGGTGAGCTGGCCGATTCGAAAATATCTCCAAAAATCTCCCTATATTTAACATTTAAACATTTTTCTGCATACCTTTTAACCTTAAACTCTTCTATCATGCGAATGTTCGACTTTATCAACCCAGCTCACATTAATCTTAGTATTTTTCCAAAATATATTGCCTTTCTATATAATAACTTTTATGATTTCGGTGGAAAAACAATCAATATTAATTTTTTTTTATGGAGGGTAATGCACTCTAATGTTCATACACACGTTTGTATGCTTTTTATTACAGACTGCTTTTGGAATGGCAGCAATTAAAATCGAGTTATTGCGTTTAATGTTTATGCAAATTTTTGGTGATTGCAATGTTGGAATTTTTCATTTTCCTCTTCAATATCTTTGCATCTCGAGTACTTAACATCTCTAAATTTTGATTTTTTTTAAATTTTTCTTTGTTTGTGTGCGTAGTTTGTGCATAAATAGCATCTTCGCATTGCATCAGTGTCTTTGCTTTTTGCGTAACTGCTGCTTAATGTCTGGTAAATCGGTTAATATTTCCAAATTAAGCTCTTAAAACGAATGACGTACTAATTGGGCAATGAATCTATGTCTATGTTTGTTAAGTTAAGCTTATTTTGCAACTGAGAACTGCTTGAATATTCTATATAGAAAACTGAGGCAGCGTGACAAATGATTTTTACACTGTAGCTGGTTCTTACAAGTTACGAAAAATTTTAATCTGGTAACATTGTTTTTAATGGTGACGAAGAATAACTCAGAAAAATAGGTTGTCGGCAAAGCTCATGTGCCTTCGATTCACCAAATGAGTTTAAAAGCGCAATGAGGCTGTTTAGAAACAATAGGGCCTCCAAAGACGACGGTATAGCTTCTAAGCTCTAACGTGCAGGCGGCGATTCGATCTGCTGAATACGAATTCCTCGTCCTACCCTTTCCTTTATATGTTTCATGAATCACGATATCAAATAAAGATAAAAAGGCTTTGAATGCTTTCGAGAGAGTAATTCTTCGCAAGATCTATGGCCCTGTTTGGTTTAAGCGGTGAGTTTAAAAGCTCCAATTAACACTACCAAGTGGCATTTTAAAAGCAAAAATAGCAAACTTCACCTGAAAAAATTGTCAACAATGTTATTTCTCTTAGATCCAGCCTGTAGAATTTAGGAACCTAAGAACTGGACAGTCGCACAGGCGATGCTCTATGGTGTGCCAGTCCAGTCTTGCGGCATGAGAACCCAGGACCTAGTGTCCTATCGAAATAGCTATAGCTGTTAGTTGTGGCAAAAATGTCTCTGCTGTCACCAACAATTAGTTATTCATAATTTAACATTTTTAAGCAATTTAGGCAAATACATACCTTTGCCAAGTAATCCTATAACTCAAAATTCAATTATTTAAAATTTATGACAACTAACTGTCTTTATCAGGCTTAATTAATCCCTTCTACCACATATGGCCAATCAGCCGAGCATAAATACCATATTTTTGATTTTCACTGGAAGGCATAGTAAGAGCAAATTCTCTGACCTTTCTACATTGTGCACATTTGTGTTTACATTTCCAAAGTATTTCCAGTAAGCATTTGCATTTTTCTCTACTATGAGTTGACCTTATTGATGAAATATTTTTTCGTTGTCGCTAAAAAAAAAGTACTCTCGAGTACAGTACATACTAGCCGACATAAAAATGCATATGTAGGTAGGCTCATAGTATGTATGTATGTATATAGTTTTGCTCTGGTTTGCAAAATTTTTGTATGAAAACTAAAATTTAAAAAAGAAAAAATTTAATTAATTTTTGAAAATCAATAAAAACAAATTTCCCACAAAGCAATTCTAATAAAGAGTAAAGAATTTTATAGTAATTCTATCTTTTTCAAATATTATTAATATTCCTGGTGATCGGGTTATGGCCATTTTCCCTTTATTTGCTATTTACTTTACAACAATAAATGTACTGAATAGTGACACTGGTCAATGGGGTTTTGGTACCAAGCGGAATGGTTAGGAATCGAGAGAGCCTACAACGCATTAGAGAGAAACTGCGAAGGAGTACGAACATTTTCTCAGATAGCCAATTGGCATTTCTGGCAATTGCCTTACCGGTAACAAAATCTGAAATACCAAGTTGAAGATTGCAAATGTCAAAAACACATCTCTCTCATCTTGGTTAACGACCGGAGATGGCTGATGAGTTGGCTTAGGCCGGAGCATATGCTGATGAATCCGAAATAGAGACAGTAAATCAGAAAAAGAGGAGCATATTTTTTACCTGGGTAACAGTCATACCTACGCCTATTAGCTAGCTGGTGTGAATACCTAAATAAATTTCGTGGCAATACTTTTTTTTAGTGAAATAAAATTGATACAAAAACACAATTGCGCTTCAAATTAAAAATGCTTTTAAACCAAATATGTACCAGCTATAACACAGTACAGCGTAGAATTCACACCTACGTATAAATGCTTGTATGCTTATTTAAGGCATTGGTTTGCCACATAGGCTGTGAAAGCAACATGCGTGTAGTAAAATATCCTTTTATTACTAAATATTGACTGTACATGCCCAACAAAATATAATTTGCCAAATGGAACATACATATTTATGTACATATGTATGTACATTAGACTGAATCACCAAAAAAAAGTTGCAGTTTTTCCGCCTGGATTACAAAATTTATTATATCCGCCAAAATATTTCGGAAAAATATTAAGATTTACGTGAGCTGGGCCGATTTGAAAATACCTCCAAAAATGTGATTTTTTATGAATAAAAATAGTTTCTTAAAGAACTTTTTGAAAAAAATCCCCTCAGATGACAAAACAGATTAAGCTAAAAAAATCAGCATAAAAATATTTAAAAATCTTTACAACGGAATCGTAATAATGAGATTTTTGATGCTCTTTTTTAACTTTCTTCAAAAGATTGATTTACGAAAAACTTGAATAACTGGGCNGTCCACCAAAATATTTCGGAAAAATATTAAGATTTACGTGAGCTGGGCCGATTTGAAAATACCTCCAAAAATGTGATTTTTTATGAATAAAAATAGTTTCTTAAAGAACTTTTTGAAAAAAATCCCCTCAGATGACAAAACAGATTAAGCTAAAAAAATCAGCATAAAAATATTTAAAAATCTTTACAACGGAATCGTAATAATGAGATTTTTGATGCTCTTTTTTAACTTTCTTCAAAAGATTGATTTACGAAAAACTTGAATAACTGGGCCAAAACTATTCTGATTTAGACTTATAGGATCTCAGTCGAAAGGTATTATCCCACTCTTTTTATTTCTGTGCAGAAAAAAGTCATTCGTGTCTGAATTTTTTTTATTTTTATTTGTCAAGTACCAAAACATCTTAATTCAACTTGGAATGACGCTCGTTCGCTCGTTCATCCTACCTTTCTCTTTCATCCTTTGAAGGAGTTTATTAGCGAAGAAATAAAAAGGGCGAGAAGTTTTTCTTAAACCAATCTTTGAAAAAATTTATAAAACAGCATCAAAAATCAATTATAACGATTTCGTTGAAAAAAAATTTTATTTATTCAAATTTTTTAAGCTTAAACCGTTTTGTCATTTGAGGAAATCTTTTTTTTTTTAAGTCTCTAAGGAACTATTTTTATTCATAAAAAACTCCATTTTTGGAGGTATTTTCAAATTGCTCCAGCTCACGTAAATCTTAATATTTTTCGGAAATAATTTGGTGGTCGTCTTAAAATATAATAGATTTTATAATTCCAATGGAAAGACAGTACCGATTTTTTTTTGTATGGGGAATGATGCAGTCTAATGTACATATGTATGTTTGTACATTTTTCAAGTTCGCTAAAGGCAAACAAAAACTGTCAGTGTGTGGCAGTTTAATAAATATTATGTACATTATTTTCATAATTTCAATTTTACTTCTTTAATAAAAAAATGTAGGCTTTTTCAGCGTGCCAGCAAATTAAATATTCTTAAATCACATGCAGCACAGTTTTTTTTTTTTTTACTTATTAAAGTTTTCAATATTTAAATAAATTTTTTACACTTGCTTTAACTTAAAAAATGCAATGAGTTAAATGGAAACGTTACGTATACGCCTGGTAGTACATCGTACAGGCCTTTCGTATTTAATTAAATATATAAAAAAAGAATGCCGCTCTTGCACTGCACGCATACTTTATGTAAAGTAATTTCAAGGCATCCTCTGAAATTAATGAAAATTTTTTAAAATTTCCAATGCAAATCATTTAGCGTAGAATAAAATTTACAGCTGTAATTTGTGCACTATGAAAGAAAAACAATGAATCAGCAACGATGTGCAACCACAAATTTATCGATTATGCAAGTCATTGTATACGTAGTGCTTATTCCAAGCATTTGCGTATGGCTTATGTATGTCAGAATAGGCATGTAATATGCACACACTTATGTCAGTATAATTAATTTTTAAAGCGAAAGCAGAACTATTAAAATTTTTAGTGCGAAATGTTTGGTTTTTGAAACTTCTGCTCAAAGTGAGCTTTATTCTTGAAAACTTAGCTCAGCTAGTTAGCTATAATGTCTTTGTATCTATGTATCTCTAAAGAGAACCCCTAACGCGGTGTGCCAAAGTAGTCGGACAGTCACAAAGCAGGTATTCGGAAGCTTCCTCGTTCGCAAGGCAGAGCCGGCATTCCGACACCATTGAGCTTTTATGAATATATCATTTTAGAAGTATTTAGTGAGTGCATAAGCCATTTTATACTGTCGTAAACGGCTAAAGCTATATTTAAAGGATTCGGCAGCTACCAAAAATCCTGAATTTTGAAATTTCACACCGTTAAAAAATAGTTGGTTGTGCTTTCAAGTCCTCTAAACATTTATTTAGCCTTTGAAAACTTTACGACAAAACGACACTTGTGACACCATGTGAACGCCCTAACTATCTTTAATTTAAATCAATTTTTTAAGTAAAAAGAACTAAAATAAATAAAATATTTAATCACACTAAAAAAGTAGAATTTAAAAATAAATATTTTTAAATAGCGATGCCACATGTAAATTGAGCAAAAACACTCAAATATGGCTACAGAATTTTTTTTTATTTTTACATTTTTTTTTAATCCCACGAATTCATTGATATTTTTTATTTTTAAATTGTAAAAAATGGGGACTTAAAAAAAGTTTCTTTAAAGAGCTCATTCATGAAATATTTTTAAATGATGATGCCACATATTTAAAGGCCACAATTAATTAAATAATTGAACTGAGCGGATAGGACTCAAATATGGCGATTGGAAATCTCACAAATTCTTTAACCTTCTTCAACATGGTTGCCGGATAACAAAATTTTTATAAATCTAATAATAACAAAAAGATGGGATTTGAATAAAGGATTAATAAAGAGCTTAATTATGCAATATTTTTAAATGGTGATGCCAGCTATTGCAAAATTAAAATCACATAAACATGTTAACTAAGTAAAGGGGAACGGGTTGCCAACTAACTAAACGTTTAAATTAATAACTTAAGTTTCTAATTTAAGTAAAACTAAAAACCCGAGTTTTAAAACAAGGTTTTTATACACGTCTCTTTTAAGGAATATTCTAAAATAGAGTTGCCAACTAACACTCGAAATTAAATCAATATGTTACTTGTGTGAACTGGCACTCAAATATGGCTATCGACAGAATCGTTTTTAAAATTTGTCGATTTCATTGATAATTACGAGCATTGTTGCCAGCTTATTGAATTTTTTAAATTAATTAAATATCTTGTTTAACAAAAAAATAAGTAAAAAACGGGGAATTTGAAAGAACTGTTTTTATCACAGCTTATTTATGAAAAACTTTTAAATGGTGATGCCACCTGTTTAAAACTTTGAATCAAATAATCATTTTATTTAAGTAAAAAAAGTTTAAGTATTGCAGTTGGACAACAAGTTTTTATAATCACAAATTTGTTCCCATCTTTAAACAGCATTGCCATTTTTCTAAAAAAAAATTAAGTTGAATAAAACTAACCTTAAATTTTTCATTATATTTAATATGCAATCAGTGGATATACTTTGCCAGTTGCACAACTTTTCATATAATATTCTTAGCAACTAGAAATGTGCGTATTTTTAACCGAATATTTTAGCAGTAGAAAACACATAATTGAATTACAATTTTCATTTCACGATAAAATTCAAATTCATAAGGAAACAAGTTAACGTTTTGCGCAAATTTTATTTATTTGAATGTTAACAAAATAAAAGCACTAACAACTAATGCTAGTTTAATACTTGTTTATGTTATTTATGGGTTTCAATCACGTCAATAATTTTGTTAAAATATCAGTGTATATCAAATTTTTATTCGAGTATTCAATAGTTTCCAATAACAAAGGGTATAATTTAAGCTAATTATATGCATTTTCAATAATAATAGCACCAGTTTTGGAACAAGCGGACAAGTCGTATAAATTTCAAATTTCACATAAAATAATTGAACAAAGGAAACATGCATGTACACACATTCATAAGTATTTTTTGATGCTAAACAGCCATAAATACATTCATATATTAGCAAGCATGAACTAAACTAAATTAGAAAACTATTCTTATATAACTAAAGAAATGTTAAAATAGGCTGCTGTGTGAACAAGTTTTTAGCATTGTATCGTATTTGTAGAAGTATGCTAATAAAAATATGCACATAAATAAAAAACACGCTGCGATGATGAGCAACAAAGCATGCTGGCTGGCTGGCATCATTTTAAACTAACCCAAAGTTGGCTCGACCAGAACAGGCCACAAAAATGAAGCAAACAAGCCAACAAATAAAAAATGAAAATTAGCAATAGACTTCAATAAGATTCACGCGCATGGTAAAAATTAAAAAAAAATATATATATAAAAATTGTTTGAAAGCGAAACACTCGTTTTTCGTGTATTTCCAATAATCAAAAGTAATCAAACGCCGCTAACGAGTAAGCGACTTTTTGATGAGTTCTTGCTTGGCGCGCATATACATACATACATACATACGTATGCACGTATTTATAAATAAGCAAGTTTTTTAAGCATATCAAGTTTTTATATTTATTATTTTCGGTGCGCTTAAATTTTAAAATTTATTAAATTTTTTCTTGCCGAACTCTGCGTTAGTTGAATTTACTTTTTTTGGCTATTTTTAATAGTTTTTATTAAATTTATTTTCATTTTGTACACTAAAATGGAAGTAGTAGCCGGCAATCGAACGACCTTCAATTTATGTTAAAATAAGAAAAAAATGTATTGATTAATGTTCCAGCAGCAAAGCGAGTTATGGCGCACGCATTGAGTCAGTCGGTGATGGCTTGAAACAAGTTGCTATTCGTATCTTGAATTTACTATCATTTTATACAAGAATTTTTCGATGTTTTTTTTTGCAGCCATTTTTGTGATATTCTTTAGCATATAATTGGTTGTATTGTAATATTTCCAATTTGCCACAATCCCATGCTGCCAACTACCAGCTTAGTTGCTAGCTTTGACTTTGACCGCCACAACAAAATGTTTAATTTTTTAATTGCGAATAGGTTTTGACGCCAAGCTAGCTAAATAAATAATCAATAAACTTCCTGCGTGCGCGCCTGGCATACGCCCAAATTGCATACCAACACCTCGCTTCCATGCTCACAAATGTACAAATAAGACTATAAAAACTAGGCGCTTTGTGTCGCATACCGCCTCTAGCTACACTTATAGAGAAAGAGGCTTGCTGGAGCGCGCTAGGGCTGCCGAGCCTAGACAGCTTGAAAATTCGCCACATAAGAGAATACAGACTCAGTGCTACCGTAGTTGATTTTCATAAAGCCCTACAAGCTAATAATACTGGATACGGATACCCGGCGTTTATGGACGTTGATTTCAAAAAAGCATTCCGTAGGCTTATACCCAAGTGCGTATCGACGAATATCTTCGCAGAAGGACTAATGGGCCAAGAAAAAACATTCTGTCGGATAGCCAGGAAGCTTTAAAAGCACTTGGCTCTTCCAAAACGGTATTAAAACTAGTAGACAGTGCAAAATTGTGCTGGAAAATCTAGGAACAGTTTTACCTTGCGGTGGGTTCCGTGTCATGAAGGTTTCGATGGCAACGAAAGGGGCGGACACTCTAGCAAAGTGTGTGTGGTGCCCGATGATGCCTGATCGGCTCTCAGTTCTTCTATGGTTCATCCAGAGGGTGCACGACAGAGTTCCTAAAGAGACATAGGGCAAAAAAAATCCATAACTCCCTCTCGCGAAATCTCTGAACGACTACTAAATCTAAGCAGAGCGGACTTAAGAACTGACACCGAGTACCTGGCAGGCCACTGCAGGCAGAAGTACCATCTACACATAATGGGTCTATCTGAGTGGGCGAACTGCAGGTTCTGTGGGCTGGAGGAGGAAACCTCGGAACATATATTATGTGATTGCCTGCGACTAACTCGAGCTAGGCTTACATAAATACCTTGGAGAACGAGTATCATCTTCATCCAGGAATCTGAAACATGACATGCTCCAATGTGCGTAATTTCATTAACAGCCTAAGGTTGGAGTAACTACTTGAGGATAAGCATAATAGAGATAGATATATATCGCAGCGCTATATGCCCTAATACCCCATCATTATTAAAATACATTGGCAGGAAAAAATCGACATATCCATGGTTTCCGATGTTTCCGATGTCGGCAATTGGTTAATTTCAAAGGCCCGGTTCCGTTTTTTAGCAGCACACTGCTTTATTATAGCTATAGATAACTCTTAATAAATATACGTAAATGTAGCTCGGGCATTGGAGAAGCTTTTTGCAACTTTCAGTTATTTTAATTAAATTTTCTAATGCAAAAATTTCATATGAAAATTTACAGTAAAGTTCAATCAACTCCATCATTTTTTTTTTTTTTATCATCGTTCAAGAGCAGCAGCATCGAAGGTTTGATATGAATATTGACAGGAGGTCATTTCTGTTTGTACAAACTCGTATGTTTTTATACATCTTCACACGCACACAATATTGATATCAAATAATTACCCATACTTCACACGTTGTTTTTTTTTTATTTATGGCATTACTTGCCCTGTTTTTCGATAAACAAAAAACCGCTAATTAACTGACAAATATTGCCTGTTTTTACGCTCAGACTTTGTTAGTCTCAGTGGCATTTGTAGATGTGGATTTGTTAGGCAGGCTGCTTTAGGTATATTTATGTGCGTGCGTTTATACTACATATCGTCAACTGAAATGCAAAAAGACGTAACAAACATCATCGTTGAAATGCACAAAGTCATAACTAATAAAAACTTCTAAGTTCACTGTTTGATTTTTATGATGGAGTTCATCGAATTACAACTCCCCAATGAAAAAAAAAGTATTAACAAGGCAAACTTAGCACAGTGCGTAGGCAACTGTCTGAGTCAGTGGTGATCGTCGGTTCGAATCCTACTGACAGAAGTCTGATGAGGAAATGTGGTGATTTCCGAAACAGCTATCACTTCTTCTAAAAACGGCCTCAAGCTCATAAAAATTGTTGAAAAAATAAATAAAATATTTCTTATGAGTTTTTCCATTTCATTTACGATGTCGTTACGTCTTTTTCCATTTCAGGTGACGATATGTATAACACCAAGTCGCTATTAAATATTTCAAGGCTAACGGCAAAATTTTTCAGCAACCTTAGAAATAAAAAATTGAAACTGAAACTTTGGCACATTGGCAATTTTTAATCCTGATACGGATGCCGGTGGCAATATACTTGGATGTACGATTGGGTGAGTTAACATTTGAAATGGGTTATATTGAGATGCATACGAGTACGCATGTATGTATGTATGATTATAGATATTACATTTATTTACACTGGAGGAAGTTAAGTCAGGAGAAAGAAGAATTGAAGGAAAATTTTTTTTTCAAAGCAAAAAATAATCACGTAAGGATTTTGTTATAGAGTAGGGAAAGGAGTAGAACCTTGGAGTAGAACTGAGAGCAAGGTTAGAAATGGTATTAAATGGAGGTATTGGAATAGGGTTATGAGCAAGAACAGGATTGGGAATAGGAGTAGGAATATAAATATAAATATAAATGTGATTAGGAGTCGAATTGGGAGTAGATGTTGGAGTAGGAGTTTTTGTGTGAATTGGGGTAGGATAAAGAATAAAATAGGAATAGGAATAGGAATAGGAATAGGAATAGGAATAGGAATAGGAATAGGAATAGGAATAGGAATAGGAATAGGAATAGGAATAGGAATAGGAATAGGAATAGGAATAGGAATAGGAATAGGAATAGGAATAGGAATAGGAATAGGAATAGGAATAGGAATAGGAATAGGAATAGGAATAGGAATAGGAATAGGAATAGGAATAGGAATAGGAATAGGAATAGGAATAGGAATAGGAATAGGAATAGGAGTAGGAATTGGAACAGGAGTAGTAGTGGGTAGGAGTAGGAGTGGCAGTCGGAGAAGCAGTAGGTGTAGGAGTAGGAGGTTGGCAGCAGTAGTAGGAGTTGGAGTATGATAGGAGTAGGAGGAGGAGTAGAAGTAGAATGAGGAATAGGAATGGAATAAAAGTATAAGCTTGAGTAGGTGTTAGGGAGTGGACTTGCAGCAGGAGCAGAAGTTGGAGTGAAATAGGGAGGAGGAGTAGGAGTAAGAGTGGAAGCAGGAGTAGGATTAGGAGTGGGAGTGGGAAGGGGTGGGAGTGTTAGTAGGAGTAGGAGAAGTAGTCGGACTAGGAGTACAAATAGGTGCTGGAGTCGGAGCAGCAGTATGTGAGTAGGAGTATGACTAGGAGTAGGAATCGGAGTAAAAGTAGTACTGGGAGTGCTAGTGGTAGTAGGAATATGAATAGGAGTCGAATTAGCAGTTGATTGGTGTGGGATTATTAGGAATAGAAAGAGGAGTAGGAGTAGAAGTAGAAGTGCGAGAAGGAGAAGAAGTAGGAATCGGAATAGGAGTAGTCATAGGAAAAGGAGTAGGAGTAGAAATAGGATTAGTATAGGACTAGTATAAAATTTTATAACTTAAGCATTATACTTCTTTGAGAATGTGAAATTTCGAGGTTCGCTTATTTCGAATTGGCTACCATGACCGTACCAGATCGAACAATTCCACATCTTTGAAACAATTAAAGGTCAAAATAAATCATGTTATGGCCGAGCTACATTACATTACATCAATTACATCAAAAGGGTTATTAGGTCCTTTGAGTGGCATTTAAATGCTACTGTTTACACCATTTAATGGCTTTTTAACTTTACTTCGCCAAGGAGAAAATGAGTCCACAGTGTTGTAATTTTTCAACTAACATTTGAATACCTTTGGCATTTACCTCTGCCTGGCGACAAGGGCATCTAAATTATCGAAATCTCTAGCAAGTCCAATTATAGCATGTATATATGTATCAATGCCTTTCTTAACCGGTTTGCTTCCAACTGATTGAAATATTTCATATTTATTTTTATGATTATGACGACCATATACTTGTACGAGTATCTCAAATGCGAATGAAGTAATTGGTAAGGTATCCATAAATACATATAAGCAACAACGGAGAGAAACATTTTCATAATCGAAAAATCAACTCTTACGAGACACTGCAGCGCACTGTAGTCTTTGCGCCACCACTTGTCTGGTGCAATTTTTGTCACTGATTGACATTACAGCCACTGCCAAAAGTTTTCGTATTCTATGCAGCAAGCAGATTGCAAACATTAACACATCAATACAACAAAGAGTGATGGCCTGCAGTGAGGCGTAAAAGTCAGTGAACGTTTAACATTAACCAGTGAGCATACAAACATTGAATTATATGTGGCAGTCCAACAACTTGAATTGACTTGACAGTGAGAACAGTTAATGTAAACAAAAATTGATACAAATGCGTTGCTAAGATATGCAAATACATACATACGGCATATGTACTTATATACATGTTTGCATCTAACTTTATTGCACATCATCCTCAAACAAAACGCACTGCGATGACGTTAAGCGCATCACTTGCTGCCAGCTAACAGCATGGCGCCTCCTCGTTCGGGCACAAGTGTGCTGTAAGAGATCACCGCTGAGGTGAATGCACGGTTGCCACTTTGGTACAATTGTACCAAATATGGGCACTTTTTCTTCGTGGGCATATCTTGTCTGTTTTGGGCCTTTTTGAAGCAACGTTAAGCAGCACTCACAGTTTCAAAATTTATACAAAATTTAGAAAAATTCTGCAAATTGTCATCAAAATTTCAATCTTCAATCTGAATTTTAGAAAATTTTTGTTTGTAGGCTGCTTTTGCGGTGTTTTTTTTTTGATATGTATAACAAGTGCAATTTACAAAAACTACAAAAATCTATCACCAAAAAAAATTCTCAAAAAAATTATAAATTGAAATTTTGATGCAAACTTTTCGAAGTTTTGTATAAAGTTTGAAACTGTTTATGTGATTTGTTTAAAGCATGGACGGTATTTTTTTAGAAAAATTACAAAAAAAAATTGTTCGAAAAACATTACAAATATTTTAAAAAAAGCCAATACGTGGTCACTTGTTTGAGTCATTGTATATATTTTTGATGGACGGCAAAAAATTTTACATTTTATTTTATTTTGGGACTTTTTACTTGTATATTGTGGTATACAAAATTTTGATGAAGTGGCAACCGTGGTTGAATGTGCGAATATGAGAATCGTAAAGTCATGTTTTGTAGTGGTTGAGCAATTTTGTTTAACTCATTATTTAGTTGTGTTTTTTTTTTCTTTGTCGAAAGCTAAAGCTTTGAAGAATTCAATAAATTTTAATTACTGGCGCGAGCGGCATGGGAACAAATAACTATGTATATGACAACATCAAGAGCTGACAGCCGAGCGCCCTCTTGTATTTACATACATCACATAAATGCTTTTGATAGACATCCAGTCTAGTCGGCTGACAGAACGTTTACGCGCAGGCGCGCGCAATGAGTTGATGTTGATAATAATATTTTCGCAGAAATACTGATGTTGCGCATACGACTAAATATGCGTTACGAAGGTATTTCATTCGTTTTTTTTATGTGATTTATTTTTGTATGCAAACACGCCGGCATTCCTCTTCATATTTGCAACAGAGTACCGAACGATTTGACAGCTGTCAGTGTGTCATGAAGCAATGTGGGTGTACTTGAGACAAAGTGGGTTGATTTGATTTGATGCTTGATGTGTTTTATGACTTTCAGAAAATTGATGGAGGCTGGTGATAGGAATAAAAGGTGAACATTAAGATTAAGCATTATTCGTTAACGATTTTCCCATAGCGAAACTTTTTGTAAAAAATTTTAGTAGTTATTTAGCTTTGAAAATTAAGCGTAGTAATGCAGTGTGAACATTTTATCTCAACCTATTGCAATCGGAACTTCTTATCTTAAGCCATTATAAATTTAGACAAATATGGCCTAGAGACTAGCAGAAGTAGGATTCAAGTAATACATATCGAGACTATCAAGTACGTAGCTACATAACTTCGCAGATAGAATATCGCACCAAGTGACGAGGAAATTCAAACAGTGTACTCTTATAGTAATTCGAATGGAAGGAGCACTGCAAAAAACGATAGACGGCTTTGAAAGCTCAGGGCTATTGCCAAGCTTTGAACATCTTTCCAGATCCCTTATTCATCCAACTAAACTTTTTTTGTTTGAACAACGTGAAGGACTGTCTCAGTTTTTTTGACCCCCGAAGGCTGATAAACGCCTGCACACACAAATCCAAGGCATCCCAGACCTCTCAGCCTCTGCTCCTCTGAGCCGCAGAAAGAATAGTCAGCACCTACCTTCCTCTCACCACTGATAGTCGATTGCTGTCTAATGTTACAAATTGATACCAAAAAGGCAAATCTACGGAGATCGCGCTCCACACCTTGTTGACGTATGTATGTATATCAAACCAGCCAGATTCAAGGACTAGTGCCTTAAAGGGACCTAGAGTGAATAAGTTCCTGGTGGAGTTTATAAGGCAAATACTCATGGGGTAAATTCTGCCACAAAAAAAAAACTTGCGCTCGCAAGCTGTTCTAACAAATGAAAGATGAATGTAATGTAAATGTTGGATCTCTAGGCAAACGTAGCTGAGGTGTGATAGAAAAGTCTCGAATCTTTATGCTTTAAGAAGAAAGAATATATCTTCTTGCACTATCGGAGCTCTAATCTCACATTTTCTTAACGGTTAACATACACATCGACTCGGTATCACTATGTCAGCATCCTTTACTAAGAGTAGTTTGTTACTTCTGCGATCGCCTGTTTTATGGAAAACTTTAGGAAGTGGTGGATATACAAAAATGTAGAAAGCCGAATGATAATCGTCAGCGCCCCTAAACAGTTCAGCATGTGAAGAGTCAAACTTTAAGTCGTGGTATTAAAAAGCGGCTTCGACTTAAGGTCTTTGGTTAAGTAAATTTTTCTAAGAAACTATTTTTTTAATACATATATTTTCAAGAGTTTTATTTTTCCATTGCTGCATCTGATGTAAACCACATAAATACTTACATAATTATCTTCTATTTAAATAATTGTCAAATTGATTTATTATTCAGCATATGTGCATACATAAATATTTAATATGGATTTTATCAATGTTTAAACGGAGAAGCCGCCTTTGTAATGCATACACATTTTTGAGTGGATAAAAAAATCAAAAAGCATGCCGCTCTCTAGAACTATAAAAAAAATGTGGGCATGCGTACCTTTACATACATGCATATGTATACTAGCAAATATATTTTCAAATATGCATCAAATTATCTGGTATTTAGATAAACAAACAAGTACATAGTACATACATACATATTAGCAAAAGCATACGAAAATGTACGATAATTAAAAACTCTCCATGAAAAAAATTGATGGCCCAATGTCGTATCAGTCATAATATCAATTGCAATTTTAATTGCACTCAAACCACTTTTTGTTGCTGGTTATCTCTTGTTTTTGTGTAATTTTTTTGGAGCCTTGAGCTATCAGCTTTGCTATTTGTTTTACCTCCAAAATAAAATTGGCAAATAGAAGCTTATAAAACTGAATTACTCGCCTCATTAATTGATTTATAACAATAAAAATATTTTCTTTGCGAAATCATAACCACAAATAAGGTAAGGGCGTTTGTTTACATATGTATATGTACATATTTTAGTATTTGACAGTATATCAATTTATCATAAATATGTAAGAAATTTATCATTCAAGTGCTGTATTAATTTTGAAGGATAAAATTTGAACTTGATGAATTTGAAAGATAAACCATGGAAATACAGTGGTGGATGAAATAATAGAAACTTTTTATTTTGACCAGTTTTGGCTATAATTCTAACGCATTTTATAACAAGCACCAATATGAAGTCACATTTCAAACTTTGTACAAAAATTATAACAATTCAACAAATTTGACCAAAATCTCCCAAAAATTTCAAACTTTTTGTTCAGAATTTTTAGAAAAATTTTAGGTATAAAGTTTTATAGCCCATCAAATTCTAGTAGAAAGAAGAAATGGAAGAAATTTTAAGTGAAAAAATAAATATTAAAACTCAGCGCGATTTTCTAGCATCTTGAAATTTGAACTTTAGCCTGCTAAAATGTGCTTTAAACTGCACGCCCAAATTTTTTTTAAAAATTTTGAATAAAAAGTCATAACTATTTCGGTTATTTTGTTAAAGTTCGTTGAATTTTTATAATTTTTGTACAAAGTTTGAAGAGTGGTGCTTGTTATATAATACGCTAGACTTTTATAAAAAAAAAAAAAAAAATATACATCGAATAAACAAAAGAATTATGGCCCAAAATGGTCAAAATAAAAAGTGTCTATTATTTATTCTACCACTGTATATTCGATACTGCATACATGTATGCAAAAGATTGGCATTTCTATAGGTATGTTAAGTACAATCAATCGGTGTTTGCGTTATATCAGACAAGGCGATAAAAACTGTAATAAAAACTAATTTATTTATTTTCAATTATTGGAAAAGTTATTAATTTTTCTCTCACAAAACACTTATGGATTTTATGCAGCCATAACTTTTAAACAAAAAGTCAATAAAATATTATATGAATAGAAAATTATGCTTACTATGTACATTAGGGTGCATGACTCACCATACCAAAAAAAAAAACACAAACACACAAACTAGTCCAGTTTTTATTAGGAATTATAAAATCTACCATATTTTACGACTTCCATCAAAATATTTTGGAAAAGTGCTAAGACTTGCATGAGCTGTACTCATCTGAAAGTATCTCCAAAAATCAAGTTCTTTTTATAAAATTAGTTTTTAAAAATATTCTGTTCCAAAAAATCATCTCAGTTAATAGAAGACTCCGCGTAAATATGTTTTAAAATTTCATGAACGGAATCGAAATCATAAGATCTTTGGAAGTACATATTTTCAAATCGGTCTAGCTAATGGAAATCTTAATTTTTTTGTGATTCGGAAATTTTTTTTTGGTGATGCGCCCTAATGTAAAATCTTTGTTAGTGATTAGTGCGTTTGTTATTACCTAGTAGCCTTGTTAGTGTTAAAGTCAATAGAAGCGTTTAACATGCTAATTTAGCTGTAGATTTTATAGTAAGTAAGCATAATTTTTAGTCATAAAATTGTGTTGTCCTTTTCTTCTTTATATGTATACAGTGATTCAAACAACATTCGGCAAATTGATTTTATTTTTAATATACGCAACTTTTTCAAGTTGAAATTTTTTTAACTTTCAATAGAAATAAATTTCATTTTAAAGCTAAAATTTTACAAATCAAAGTTTCAATTTCAAAACTTTTTAATTTGAATTTCTGCAAAATTCTGCAAAAATCGTGTTTTCTTTATACATATACGGTGACAGTTGACAAGATGACTTTTTTTAAAAGTCACAATTTTTTCAAGCTAAAATTTTATTTGATAATATATATAGAAACAGAGTGCATTTTTTAGCGCAAATTGAACAGATCAAAGTTTAATACTTTTCGTCAAAATTTAGCAACATGCTAAAAAAATTTTCAAGATGTTAAATTTTTCATTTGAATTTGTACAAAGTTTTTTGGAAATTGGTAAAATTTTAGTGTGATAAAGTGCGAATTTGAAGCGCCTAAAACTCGCGTTGATTTTTGTTTTTTTTTTTAGCTGTGGGTCCTTCTCCAAATAAAAATCGTCGGCAAAAGATGTGTTCTTTTAATTTTCGCAACTTTCTTTAAGTTCAAATTGTTTTGTTAATTTTGTATAAAACTATAGCTCATTTTACTACGAAACCCTTATCAAGTTTAAAACAGTATGCAAAGTTTAGAAAAATTAAAAAAAAAAAAATTTAATCAAAATTAAAGTCTACAGTAACACAAAATTTGTTATTTGTTTGTAAAAAAAAAATGCCTGCAAATAAACGTTTCAAATTGTAAGACAGATTAAGAAAAATTACAACAAAAAAATCAAAGTTTTGTACATTCAAAATTTTTGGGTATCCAATTTTGTAGCCTATCAAGTTTTAGTACACTAAAGTGAATTTTACAGCGGCTGAAGAGTCTCATTTACTTTTAAAGCATAGCTAAAAATTTTCTAAAAAATCAAATTAAAAAATTTTTGAATCTTGATGAAACCTTTTTAATTTTATTTTTTTTTTTTATTTAGCATACAGTTGGAAACATTAATTCATAGCAGTTTTTATACAAAATTAACTAAAAAAATTACTACGAAAAATTTTGTGAAATTTAAAAAAATATACTTGTGTACGGCTGCTATGAGTTACTGTATATTCTCATTGTAAATTTGCAATTTCTATATATTCAATAGACAAAACTTACTATTTGTAAGGCTTAAGTTTAAGCACATGCCGATCAATTGACCAGCATTTGAATTTCAATTAAAGCCATAATCAAAGTCCTCAAAGTAAGCTCATTAAAAAGCACACGCTCAACTAACACATATGTGTGCACACTTATGTATGTACATACTTACATATGAAGTTAAGAAAATATATAATTCTTGTGCTCACATATGTACGTACCCGTATGTATGTATAAACATATCTACTCATTTCAAATTTATTGAAGAATTGAAGCGCAAAATTACAATTTAACTAAGTATGAGATAACTTAGTCTGCTTACAATTGCATTATCTTCTGTGTGTGTACGCAATATGTTTTCAAAACAGGCTTCTTTGTATTGCTTGAAAAGAGTTCTAATGCAGAGTGATTAATTATAATCCATACAAATTTGCATCTAAATGCTGATTGCAACCAATTGTTAACAACAATACAGGAGCTGAAGATACATAAATAGTTGTAGCAATAGCGAATAATTTTGAGCAGTTAAAAATTAAGTTTAGGCATATGTATATAAGTACGCATGTATGTATGTATGTATATGCTTGCATAATTTTCGTGGTAATAGCAATCAAGCAAGACTGTGCAATCCTTTTTCAACATTCAAAGCTACAAAAGTGCCTTGTTTATTAGAGTGGTCCTTAAAATTATCAATATCTAAATTTTGTATAGAGCACGACTTTATTTTTTTCTACGCCCAAAATAAAAACAGCCACCAAATATTCCAAAATTTCAAAAAAAAAATGTTCAGGGGTCGCTACCAGGGTATGATAAAATTTAAATTCTTTCTAAAAAACGCAAACAATCGAAAAAATGTTTACCAGAAATCTGTTAAGTTTGGCATATCCTTGAAAATGTAATTAAAATTTGGTAGAATTTTTACTATTTAGAAAAAAATCATTAAAAAAATATATTAAAATTTTATTTTTAATTTTAAAATTTTGCAAGGCAGTGTTAATTTTGTACGTACAACAAAATAGAGAGGTGCCGCATGGTGTTCTTATTTTAAGAACCACCCTAGTGTAAGTACATACATTTATATGTGTACACTGGGCGATTCTACGAGTTTCACCTCGTTAGTTCTAATTATTTCAAAGCAAATATGGGCGAGGAAAATTTTAAAAGCAAAATTCCGCGGAATTTCAGCTTGTATTGCATCATTTAAGTGTAATATGCAGAAATTTTTGAAATTTTCGAAGGAATTTCATTTTTTGAATTGCATATAATTGGCACTGGCAAAGCAGTTTAGGCAATTTGGCAATAGGGTGAAGTGCTGCAGGTTATGTAGGCATTTAGTGTTGTGGCGCAGAAGCTATTTATGGTCTTCGGCGAAACTCTATTTTAATTGGTACTAAGTAAGCTTGATAACTATATGGCGTAAGATATGTTATTGCAATTAACAGGCAGAAACACTGTTCCACGTAGAACTGAATAACATTTTGGGAAGCTTATTGTTTACATACATATGTACGGTGGTCGAAATAATTATAGGCGCACCACATTTTGACAAGTTTTGACATATTATTTTTGTTGCTATTTAATTATGGTTTTTTTTTAATTAAATTAAATTAAATCTCCTCGCTGCCACTAGATAGCCCCAGGACACTTCCCAGTAATGAATTTGTCAGCAAAGATGCCAATTCGATTATGGAAAGGCTTCTCCACATTAACTAGGTATAATGCACTCGCCCACGGCGGGAAATGATATACATATATACCAAGACACGGCTACTATAAGCTTGACCTGATTATGACCCTAGCAATGTATTCATATAATAATAATAATAATAATAATAGATTAGCTTGTTAGTGTTTGGCCGAGCTTCTCCTTCTTTGTGCAAATACCTACCATAAAAAAATAGAAATGAAAGGGGAGCAATGAGAAGACAGCACCGTCAGTGCTCGTCAGGACTCCGCCAAACAAATTGTCTTTTGTCGAGGTAAAGGACGGCTTTGACGAATGAGTAAGCCAGACCTTTTCAACCGGTAAAACGTGTAAGGACAAGCATGCCTATGCGCAACGAGTAAACCACTCAACGCCCCAGGCGGAAATATATGCAATCGACGTGGCGGCAAAGCTGGTGAGCTCCATCGACCTAGCTGCATCTAAACTTGACTGCGTTGTTGTTAAATGCCGTTATCGATAAATATTGCGTTGTCGATAAAAAGAAGAAGAATCTACTTACTGGCATACCAATTGAATGCGCCAATTAATCAACATCTGCATAAGTAATTATATTTCAATTAATTACCTTCAACAGTGTCATTTTAAAACGCCTTCGTTTAAAAGTCCCAAACTTTTAATTGCGCATATTAAATATTTGCCGCCATTATTATTTTCTCAATTTAATTTCACTTGCAGCCAACAGCGCTAATTAATCTACGGTTGTAAAGCCACACAAATATTACGAGCAAGCCGCGAATGCGGTCAGCAGCAATGAAAATCAGCTTGCAGCGGCGAATATTTTTAAACAAAAAATGTAAAAAAAAAAAATAAAAATAAAACAAACAAAAAATGGAAAAACAAATAAGTTTAGAAAAATGTAAGCAAAGAAGCAGCAAGCGAAAAGCGCCAAGCGGTCAAATTAAATTAGCAAGCGCAAGGTCAGCTTGGGCAAAAAATCAAATCGCAAAAAAGTTATTTGCTGGCGATGAACAAGCAAATCTGTTTTGAAAATGTGCATTTCACGTGATGGCGCAGCAATTGATGGTATTTTTGAAAAAAGTTGATATCACAAATTGTCATACATCACAAAATCATGCTAGAATTTTTGACACTAACTCAACGCTAAGCCAGGGAATGCGGTCGTTAATACGTGATCGGCCACTGCCTCACATCATGCCAGCTCAATGGGTTGGCTATTCATATACATATATATGTACATAGATATGTACAGTGACTCAAACAAGTGACCACTGTGTTGATATTTTTTTTGTGTGTTAATTTTGTCTTCCAGTTAAGTTTTTATTTTTTTGCTTTTTTGCTATAAAGATATTGTCTAAGCTTTAACAAAAACCATATAAATCACAATTTTAAACTTTATAAAAAACTTAAGAAAATTGAAAAATATTTCAACAAAATTTGAACTTTTAAATCTGCAACTTTAAAACATTTTTAGGTATGCAGTTTTGTAGTCCCTATAAATTTAGTCTAATAAAGTGCAAGTTTAAAATGTGACATTTTAAGAAACGAACACAAAAATTTTCTCACCATTTGCCTTTATTTTAGAAACGAACACAAAAGAGAGAGGGGCAATCAAAAGGCGACATTTTTGGAAGAAACGAAATCACCATAAAATTATATGAAATTTATATGAAATTTTTTTTAATTTTCCTAAATTTTGTATAAAGTTTGAAACTGCGTTTTATATGGTTCTGGTTAAAGCAGGGAAGTATTTTTATAGAAAAAAAAATATGTAGCTCGAAAAACATTACAAATATTTAAAAAAAAAAATCAACACGTGGTCAATAGTATGAGTCACTGTATGTACATACATATGTATGTAGGTATATTATTTACATTGAGCGACTTGAAATGATGTGCGTTGCGCGCCCACTTCGGAAGCCGGTTTCTCGAGGCTGCATAGAGGGCTGACTAAGAAAAAGAAGAGATTTGTAATGTCTTACAGATTTACCTACATGCATACATACATACATACATACATTTGTTGTAAGTACGTAGGTACATGCAAATTCATTGATTAAACTTGTTTAAAATGAAGCGTTACAAATGTGTGCATTCAGGTTTCACATTGAAGGTCACTGGAGCACATTTTTTTCTGAACTAATTATATGTATGCCTACCTATATTTACGTACATATACATTATGTATACATATTAACTTTGTTTTGGTTTTTTTTATTTTTTTTTTGCTTGACAGTTTTACAAAGTTATAAGCTGCAGTCATGCAAACATTGAATTAACACGAAGAAGAAAAGCAATAAAACAAAAATGAAAACTTGAAAACAAAAAAGTTGGAATAACAGAGCAAATTATCGGTCTTCAGCACCGCACGCCACCTAACTGCTATGCAACGGAAGATTAACTGCGTTTGCGCTGCGTATTTGACCTTAATGAGGTATAGTTTTGGCCACAACGAATGCAAATGTGTGGCTTTCGCAGTCAAAGCCGCACCCGATCGCATTGTTGCAATGGCAAGTGCTGTGCGATGCGTCGCAGCCAACCGCAGCATGCCGACTGCATAACTAAATACATTTTCATGTACATACATACATATATACCTTACATATGTACACGGTCTGTGTATGCATTGCAAGCAAGAAAAAAAAAGTTGCATGCCACCCGGCAACATGATACACAGAGTTGCGTGGTTGCGTATCTTCTTCTTTTGCTTCTTCTGCTGGTTTTTAACGCATCTGAACTGTGCTCTTTTACAAGGTTTTACAAGTTTTGTATATTCTTCCGCACGAAGTACCTACCAACAACAGGTTATGCAACGTTTTTGACCATGAACGCGTGCAAGTGAAATTTGTTGCCGGTTAAAGTTAATAAATATACAATTTACATATTTTATTTTCTTCTTTTTCGTAATGCCTCCACTGCGGTAAATGCCCCTGAAATGCCAATATCAGATGTCCGTTGTGAGGTTAATTTCAATACACTTGAGTGCATTTATGAGAATTTATTTAATTTCAGTTAAATTAATGGGAGGAAAAAATTAAAAGAAAATATCTGTGTACATACATACATGTTTTTAATCAATATCGCTGTTATGGAGGTAGGTGCTGGAAATTGTATTTTTTACTTACCTAAAAAGAAAAGAAAAGAATGAAAGAGTTAATAAATATTTTTGATTAAGTTTAAAGAATTTCTCAAAATTAAATAAATAAAAATGCTTGAATTTCAAGTACATATATTGTTTAAATAAAAATACTTAAAGTAAAATTAATTATGTATGCGTATGCATAATATAGCTTACAAATTACAGAGCGAAAATTTAGTTAACTTTTAAAATTAAAATATGTAGAAATGTAAAATAATTTAAGAAAATGGGTGCGCCTTGGTTCTAGTTCGTTTTATATGGCAGAAATTTGTATTGTAAGTAATCGCCTTCATATTCGTATTTGCAATTGTGTTGTTACTCCCTGCCAAAATTCGTATGGCCTCATTCATAAAAAATAAAATAATGTAATATTTAATTTATTTTATCAATTTTGATTAATAACATTTTTCAAACAGCTGGCAACCCCCTTAAAAATATTTTTGGCAAAAAAATTTCCTATACCTCCTTAGTTTGATGCCCATATTGCAGCACTTAATTTATCTAATTGATTATATAATGTTCAAACAGGTGGCAACTCTCTATTTTTTTGCTTCTATATTTTAAGGAAGACTTCAGGCAATACATCCATAAATATTGCATTCGATTTCATGCCTAAATTTTCGAGTAATGCACGTACAAACATACAGACAGATACTAGACTATTGCTTAAATAAAAAACTCTGACTAAATGTTTGAGTTAAAATTCTTTCATCTACAAATAAATGGAAAACTACTTGATCATATCAAAAGCAGATAATGTACAACAAACAAACGTACCAACTTTATCATATTTATTATGAAAACTAGATTATCAAATAAAAACAGCAGCTTTATTTCCCATAGCATCTTATAAAAGATATTCAGGTACGTCTAAGATGGCGACAGCTTTGGTTAAATACTGCAATGCGTAGATGCCTAATATGTATCTGTGTGTGTGCATTCGTATATATATTTATGTATCAACGACGAGCATGCGTTGCATAATAATTTTATGCACTTGCAGACTGGCTAAAACTTCACAACAATAGCCATCAACAAATGAATGCTTCTGACAGTCAAAACAATAACTGAATTTAAAACGGATTGGGCATAAATTTTGAGTTAATGAAACTGACTTAACTTGCATATATACATTTATATGTATATTGTGCATATGTAGGTGCTTCAGCATAGACCTGCATAAGTACATTAAAAGGCTAGCAATTTTTATCAAAGCAGAATTTCGCACCATTGTGAGAAAAGTTAATACTTATATGAAGACTATGAAAGTGTAAAAGCAATTAAGTGCTAGCTCAACAGGAAACAAAAGCTAAATAAAATTTCTCCGTAAACGCGGTTTTCTCTTAATTTAGCCAAAAATATACGATGGGTACAATGACACTTTAGTTGATTTAAAATCTAGTAACAAATTATTTATGGCAACACGGTGAGTTTTTCACACTTATCCGCACCCACTAATATAAATATTAAAATATGTTCCGTTGCTAATAAAAACTATAAATTTACGAGCACTTAGCAGCTGACAAAGCGCTCCACAAAAAAGGTGTTAGATTCTATAATTTGCATAAACACATTTTGGAAGGTTCAATGGAATCACAAAATCGTATGTAACCAACTGTAATCTAGCAAAAATTAGCTCATCAACTTTTAGCGAATGATGCCGGATGTGGAGTATAGAAAAAAAATTTAATATATAATAAAATAAAATATAATATAATTTAATATAGCTAATTGGCTGAGTTGCAAGATGTCTTACATGATTACTACATATGTATGCATATATGTACAGTTACTCCCAAAATTGAGCGTACTGCTATTTTTTGTTAATATTGGGCGCTAAAAATTTTGTGTTAATTCTGTATAAAAATATGGCTTATATTTCCATTTAAATCCAAGAAGGATACTGTGTACAAACATTAAGAAAAATCTGCAAAGTTTCATCAAAATCGCGAACTTTTTAGTACGAATGTCTAAAAGGAATTCAGGTATGCAGTTTTATAGCCCATTCAATTTTAGTATTATAATGTGCAAATTTAAAATCTCTAAAAATTTGCGTTGATTTTTGAGAATTTTTTTCCATATACAAAATCTTCAGAATTTTTTTATATGAAAACAAATGCGTAGGACAGCCAGCAAAAAATTCTCAAAAATCAACGCAAATTTTTAGACATCAACACTTAAGGTGTTATTAAAAATTATTAGGACAATTTTGAAATTTTTCTCCCTTTAACCAATTCAAGCGCTGGTTAAGAAAGAGTCTTTTCAATTGTAACTAGTGTTTAATGCAAAAAGCCGAACAAATTATCTGATGAAATATTAAATAGTACATGTACATATGTATATAAAATAACGGTTGCTTTTGAATCAAAAAAAGTCAGGTGCTTCAACGTTAAAGTCATTGGGAATTTGTGGTAAATTAACAGAGAATGTCTGGCATGACTGCTTAGTGGCTTCATGAAAAATGAGAGGGTCGCTTCCCATTTCTCTCAAGGAGTTAGGATGCACACCTAATATAGGAAAATTGTTGAACAGTAGGCATGGTGAACTTAACTTTAATTTAGCGCACATTTTGATAGGCCGCAGGCACAGTAACAGCATCAATTTAGACCCGACTACTCATCGCTATGTTGAGTCTGTAACGTCAGCGAGGATGCTTCCAATTAATTTTTTTACTTGCCCGCAATTTAACCGCCATAAACGTGGAAACACAAACAGAGGCTGGTTCCAAGTCAATGCAATTACTTTACGGAACTGTGAGCTTCATGCTGAAACAACCTTCCGCCGAATGCTTAACGGTAATAGCGTTAAGAACAACCTCAAACTGACTGAAAATTTAGGCTTTCGATGCTTGTTGCCATTTTTAAATTTATGTGACTCAAAATTTGTTTAGATCTATACATATGTATAAATTGTAACATGCCGATGTCTGTACATTATATATATTAATGAAACATTAATTTCAAATCTTTGTCTAACTGAGTGTTTGTACGCGCATCACTCAAAAACTAATGGAAGGAATTGAATTGAGTTTTCGCCAATGCCTTGCTAGAGGTCTAGCTTAAAATATAGACGACAAAAATTATACAGTTGTCTCCTGTTTTAAAATAGCAGTTTAAGTAAATTTAAAAGATAAAGTAAATAGAGCAATCTGGCTTTCAAAAGAAAGAAGTTTAAGAATATGGTTTTGTTAAAGGTTGCCACCTGTTTGAAAATTAAATATTTAAATTTCCAAATGAAGGTCGATACTTTACCCATTTTTTAAATACCTTAAAAAATATATTAACTGACACCTATATTCATAAAAAAAAATAAAGAATGCTTGATAAATAGAAAATTGGTTTAAGAAATCTCACTTCATCGAGTTCTTTAAGTCTATCCTATTTTTTTAGTTTTTTATAAGAGTTTTAGGAGGGTGTAAAAGCAAAACAAAAAAAAAAAATATTTTAAATTTGTGTTCGTTTGCTGGAGAATTATATTAATTTTAGCAAATTCCCGGCGTGCTTCACTGCGCCTTTCAAATATTTTTTTTTTTTTGTTTTTACTCCCTCCTAAAACTCAAAAATGCTCATGAATAACCAAAATCAAGTTTAGCCACTTTTTTAATTTCATTTTCTATCAAAGGAAGATATACATAAGTATTCATTTCATTGTTACAGCTATGAATATTCTCTCTTAGCCGCTGACTCAACAATTTCTCAGCAATTAAATGCTTTTACATATTTCCTTTGTTTATGTAAGACCTTAAATTGCAAGCCCGAAATTCCACATATGGACAATACTGCAACCGAAATTTCATTCACCTGCGCACAAAATGACTTTGACCATAAACTGACTAACCAAAAATTTTTTTCGTACAGCTGATGTCATCAACTATTTTCGTGTCTAACAACCTACAGGCGAGAAAGCGTGAATGCAAATAAGTTGAGAGAAAGAAAAATAAATATAAAAGAAGCATATTTGGCATTAAAAAAAAACAAACGAAAAATATCAATAATAAAACAATATTTTTTACTGTCGACAAAGCGACCTTCAGCAACACACACACACACACACGCACATAGACTCAAATCGATCGCTCGATGAGTGATGATCAAACCGCGATTAACTAATATTTAAGTATTTAGGCAACAATCTATGTGTTTCTGTGGGTGGGTGTGTGTGTGTGTACCTGGTATCTAGCAGACAATATCTACATATGCATGCATGCATGTATGTGCAATATCTGATTTATTTTTTTTTTTCATGTGTCCAATACCTCAAATCTGTTTGAAAGTGAAACTGATAGCTTTTTATAATTTTTTTTTTTATTTGTGTCTAGCGCTCATTGAATGATGGTAAGGAAATGCGAGAAAAAAGAGGCACAAGTTATTCAAGACCAGCCAGTCGGTTAGCTGCGTTTATAGGCATATGACACTGCCTTGCACGGCGCGCTCTAGGGCTACTGGCAAATATTTAGCTGGTGCTTTGGGTTTTTTAGCGCTTAAGCACCAGTCACAAATATTTCTATTTCAAAAAAGCGGTTAGTCAACTCAATAAGTCACTGTTCTTTACGATTGTGATTTTTAAAAAATTTTTTTCAATAACTTTTGTTTTTCAATTTATTTTTTATTTTATTTTTTTGTTTTTAGAACCGCGTGAGTCTTCTTCTTAACTGACCTTCATTTTTACGCTTTAAACTTGTCTTTTCATCATTCTGCTGCTCACAATTTTTTCCAGTTTTTATTAAGCATCTGTATTATCTGTATTTAAGTGTTGCATATTTGTATTTTCCACCCATCATTGTTTGTTGTTATTTACTGCTTAGTATATCTTAAGTTGACTAAATAGAAGCTCTATAGATTTTCGACTTATCTTTTTGTGCACTTTTGCTCATTTGCTTATGGATTGCTCGTTTAAAACAGTGATTAGCATTGACACTTTTACATTTTCTTTGTCTTGCTATTCAGGCCAATAGCAATGTCGTTGGCAGAGAATTATTTGAATTTTTTTCGACTCGACAAAAATCGTCTGCATTATCATTTTAAATATCACATTGCAACGATAAAAATCAAGGAATTTTTAAAAAATGAAAAAAAAAATTTCAAGGGAAATAACTTATTGGTCTACAGCGTAGTTAGTAAAGCCTTTATGGATGGACAATGCAGGCAACCTCGATGCAATAGTACAGAGCAGATTCCAAAATTCCAGAAGGCATTAAGACAGGCATATACATATGGGAAGAGAGGAAACTGTCAGATCCGTTCCTATGGGTAAATTTCCGGACATTTTTTAAGCGATGGTTTCGCCATCAGTCTGTGTGTAGACATAAACTTAAGAAGAAATTACCGAAACAAGAGCATCCTAATCTTTAGAGACAGTCTGGCGGTACGCATAGCCCTTTTATCCTTTTAGGCTTAATCATTGTCCTTTTAAGGGCAGTCGGAATCTTAATGCTCTTTCTGAATACCACAACACTCAGATATTTTGGTATCATGCCACAAGGGGGAGAGAAATGTGTTAGTGGATGGCTTAACTAGGAAAGCAGCAGCATCAACTCCCTCAAGGCCTGAAATATTGCTGTCTCCATATCGAAAACCGATAAACCAAATGTACCAAGTTCCGATAGACAGAAGACTCATTTTTAAATTTGATATACGATCCGAGACCCAAAAACTTCTCGCACCGCTTTATCGTCACAGCCAAGATGCGCAACCGCCTCTGTGCAGCAAAAGCTGTGTGATTAGCAAAATAATTAAGGTTCAACGTCGAAAAGCTGCATTCAAACAGACTGCCAGCAACTTCGCTCCTGACTCCACACCAGCGAACAGTGGGATCACATTTCCCGCGCACTCTGTACCACCACAGAAGAGGTAATTGGATTTCAACGAACCCAATAGAACTCGCGAAAATTCTATTAGAAAGTTAGGTGACTTACGCAAGATTTTAAAGACCAGGGCATATCCCTATAGGGGACTTAGCGGCCGAAGTGCACAGTATTCTTCCCCAACCTACAGAATTGCACTGAAACGAATAGAGCAAATGCAACCGAGCCCCAATGGAGGTACGAATCGTAATTTCGGGCTGGACACAGAAAAGTTGCTGGAGCTGACGAATTTTGTAAGATGAGCTTATGCCAGTCAACTGACGTTTAAGGCGGCGCTTGTCCAATCGATAGCACGAAAAGAATATACCATTACGCCACAATGTCTGCATTGGATTTCCCTGCTAGACTAATAAGTCTGCGTAAACACCGCCATCTACTTCAGAATTGGGAAGGGCCTCTCCGAGTCGTTCCTTACGAAACGAGGCAGCCGACAGATAGTCTACTTAGCTGTCATATGCATTTTAAGCCACTCATTATGGCAGCATCAGATGGGCTGGCCCTTAGATTATCCGCGAGAAAAAGTCGTTGACAGATTTACGCTTAGACGGTTACAGCGTCAAGCAAGAACAAAAAAATTTTAGTTCTATATTTTTCAACCTATTTATTCCTTAGTAATTTATTTTGCACATACCGGGAACTAATGAATATACATACATATTTTTTCTTGTCAACAAATATAGCCCATTCAATTTTATTATGAAAAAGTGCAAGTTTGAACTTGTTAAAAACTCGCATTGTTTTTTGGCAATTTTTTCACACAGTTTCTTCCATAAAAAGTGTCATACAAAATAACACCGCCCTCAAAAAATTGCCAAAAAATTAATGGACTATAAAATTTCATACTTAGAATTACTATAATAATATACTATATATATATATATATATACACTATAATATAGTACGTAAATTTGTTGAATTTTCCTGAGTTTTGCAAAAAAGTTTAGAGATGTTATTTGTATAGTTTTTGTTGTATTTTTTATAAAAAACTTGCGAAAAGAAATTAGAATTAAAAATTTTGCGTACATTGAAAAAATTTATCTGTGTCAATACTTTTGTACGACACTGTATGTACATACATACATATATCGCTTCAACTAAAATAAATGGTTTTCTTACATCGCTTTGTCGGAAAATTGTACTTGCAGAGTCATTTGAACTCGAAATAGATATATGTATATATGCCTATAAATGCCAAATTAATCAACAATTAGGTGCTTGACGAACGGCTACAAGTACGGTGTCCAGCAGCGCTCTAAATTATTAATTACAATTTATTGCAATTATGCGGTCATTAATACCGTTTAGTAATGATTTGTTGTACGCTGTAGCTGTTCTTTGTTGTTATGGCCACTATTTACAATTCTCTGCCGCTTTAATAAATTTATGTTCGCACGTGATGATAAATTTGTCAAGCATAAGTGCTCATCAACTACTCAACGCTTCCATAGTAAGTAGGTGTTTATTGCGCTCGTAGTTGTCAAATAAACAAAATTATATTAAATCATATTTACAGTGCCATAGATAAGCATCTGCTGTCTGAGCTTGGTAGCTTGATGGACGGATGCTGTTGCGAAAAAAAAATAAAATTTTATTTTCTTAAACAGGCAATCAAAAATTTTTTGCTCGCCCTAAATATGCAATTCGTCAGCCAATAGCTCGGCTTGGCTACCAACATTTTTCATGCATGCCTTTGGGCGCGCACACGCACGCGGGTGTTTGACCTTACGCCAGCTGGCAGAGTTTGTAGTACGACGAAGAAAAAACCTAACCGTTGGCTGTAGAAATTCCCAAATTAGAAGCGTTAGAATTCCTCATTTTTAATCAATTTAGAAAGGCGTGACTGCCACCGAAAACAGGCGGAAGTGTGAAAAGTGGTGTAGAGTTTAGAATTGTTTGCTGCACGCTAACTGCCTGACCGCGCATGTTATTGTTAAATTTGTGTTTTTTTTTTTTTTGTTCGACTCCTCACGTTCGCAGGCACGCACGTTGCCAACTTAAATTATGCTGTCAGGCACAGCGCCGGCGATAGCAATGCTAATGTCCAACTTTTTCGCCTTATATTATAAACTTATATTTTTACTATTTACTGGCGTTTTTTTTTTTGTCTGATTTTTGACATGATTTCACGTCTGCACTTAAATTGCGATGGTGTGACTTTAATTATTATGCGTAAATTGCGCTCCGTAGGCCACAAAAGCAAAACATTTTCACGAACATTAGTCAGCAACGAATTTGCTGTCAAGTTGAAGAAGACAAAGGTAGTAAGGCTGTAAGCTTAACTACAGCCACACAGTAGCCGCAAAAGAGCATCAACAAATAGCAGGAATTTCATGCATGAATTGGAGGAGGAATGTCACCCCACCGTTCGTCCGTCGGTCAGTTGGTATGAGCATTATCATATTTACATTATCTACAGACCGCATGAGACCTAGCAGAATCATAAGGTAGATATAAAATAAGAACAACTAAATATGTACAATAGGGTGCACCACTCGCCATACAAAAAAAAACAAGGATGCGGATTTTCCATTGGAAATTCTTACTTGATATTATAAATACGAAGGTGAGTTTGTTTGTTTGTCACGCTTTCACGCCTTAACTGCTCAACCGATCATCATGAAATTTCGCACACTGGTGTCAGTTAGCCCAATTTAAAATATAGGATAGCTTTTTAACTCGATTAGAAAAGGGGGCGTGGCACCTCTTATACAAACGGAATTTTTCATACTGCATATCTCAGAAAGTATTTGCGGCAGAGTACTTCCAGTACTTAGCGCGGAGATATACAATATATAAAACCAATTCCATACTCAAGGAAGAGGGCTAAAAAAATCAAATTGAAATTAATTATTCGCCAGCTATAAGAAAAATTTAAAGATCGGTGTCAAACGAAAGATTGTTAAAAAATCTTTACTTTGAATATTTTGTGCCATTTTTCCAAGTAGCTTTTCAAATTTATCTGCCATTGAAAAACATTTTTTGAAAACAAAATTTGTGTTTAAAAAATATTATTATATGTAAGCTGTTAAAAAATTAAATCCAATTACATAATTTAAATTATATATTACAATATGGATATGAATGGAAGAGGTTTTGAAAGCGCTTTATTCCAAAACTAGATACATGCAGTAGGGTTGCCACCTATTTGAAAAATCAAATTTTACTTGAATTAAGGTAATAAGTTAATTCAAATACATATGTATGTATATATATTTTACAATATGCGTCTCAGACGAAAGAGCTTTAAGAGAGTTGCCACCTATTTAGAAAATTAATTCAAACCATTTGGTAATTTGAAAAAAATTATTAGGTACAATTTGAATATCAATCTAAATGGTTTTGAAAGGGCTTTATTCCAAACTACAAGTAGTAGGGTTGCCGCCTATTTGAAAAATAAAATTTTACTTGAATTAAGGTAATTAGTTGATTCAAATACATATGTATATATGTTTTACGATATGCGTGTCAGACGAAAGAGTTTTAAGAGAGTTGCCACCTGTTTAGAAAATTAAATTCAAGCCATTTGATAATTTGAAAACTATAGGTTTGAGGGTTGCCGCATGTTTAAAAATTAAAATTGGGCTTGAATAAGGGTATTAAATTAGTTCAAAATGAATTACAAGACAGAGGTTTAAGACAGTTATAGTTTGAAAATATTTTTAAGGGGATTAAAATAAATGTAAAAGACTCCTACTTTTTTGCCGAGTTTAAGTTTGTTGAGTTTTACTGAAATAAATAATACCCACGTATAGCGAAGGGGAAAATATTAAAATTTTTTATTTGAAAATATCTCTAAAATTAAATTTTAAAAATAAATTTTCTTAATATACATATAAGAAATTTAATAATTCCTGTGAAAAACCTGCAATTTTTTTTGGTGTTTCACCCTAATGTACAATAACAGCAAATGGTTATATCTAAGCTTTAAGCCAAATTGTGTCCTGTCTTATATCGCCTTAAAGACATCAGTGCGCGCATGGCACTCAGCTATCAATACATACACGTACTTGGTCTTCACAATTAAAGTTTCTTCTGTAATTTTATGCAAATCTTAATGAACTGCGTAAGAATTCTTAAAAAAATATATATGTATTAAAAATTATATGCGCAGCACAGGTTAATTAAAGAACAACATACTTATCCCTCGTACCTGTGCATTTTTGTTTTTCGTTGTCTTACTCATCTGTTTTCGCACGCATCCAGAAGATGGTCAGTTAAGATAGCCGCGTTAACTGATTTACTTTTCTTCTTAATTGTGTAATGTCTTGTGCATATAAGAAGATGCATAATTATGTGCTTTCTGTGAAGCACTTGGAATACTAAGAAATCGGTGCGGATGAAATTCTGCTTGCTAAACGACCATGAACTGTTATGACAGTTAAGTAAAAAAAAAGCGACTAGATGAAGTCGGACGATTAAGGAGTGGCACAGTCTTTCTGTTATACATATTTCGATTTGCTAGAATTAACTCCTGTAGTGAAGATATAGTTCCTTGGCAAGACTCGAAAGTCAGTAATCAAATTTAAAATCTTATTTAATTAGCAGTCACTTCATCGGGTCACAGCTACATATGTGCATATATATGTAAATATAACATCAGTTCTGATGGAAGTTGTTGATTTGACAGATAATTCAGAGAAAATTTCTGAGTAAGAAAATTTCCAATTAATCGATTCATTGTAGAAATGCAAGTCGAATTCCTAACCTTAGACATAATTATCACACTGCTCATATACTAGGCCGGGTCACGAGAAAAGTTCACAACTACACTATCTAGTTTGAAAGTTTTGTTTGTAGAGAATTTCGATAGCATAAAAATTGTCGCTCTAGCCAAATTTGAACCTCAACTTCAAACTGTGATATATAGTTAAAAAATATATAGTTATATTGAAGTACTGTATGCATGCTCATGGTGTTAGTATTATGTTGGCCTCTGTAAATTACCTCCTTCAACAGTAAAATCACCGACTGAATTTAACTTGCGTTACCATAAAAATGTAAATTTTAGTATGTATGTTATAAATCGTTTTCATAATATTTGAGTGATTTTTAGCACTAAAAATAACTTTCAAATAATAAATATATCACATCTTGAAGTCGGCTCATAGATAAAAACTTATGAAGTTAACTCAATTTCGTGTGCTATGAAACAAGGCCAGGTTGGCAAAATCCTCATAAATTAAGCTTTCAAATAAGAAGATGGTTAATTAAAAACTTTTTTTTTTTGTAGTGTGGATACCGACCTAATACACACTCAAGTTTTCTGCTGTCAATAATTTTGAGATTGAGAGCAACATGATTTTTAGTCATCTCTCAGGTACGTACATATGTATGTATTTTTAGACTTTAATGCAAAAAAAAGCACTTTGAGAGCATAACTTTATAGAATTCTTAAGTGCTGTTGGGCTATAATATTTTGGAATGCGACTTCCAAGAAGCTGTTGCCTTTCGTTAGAGTGTCAAATGATGTCTTTGTTGTTCTTGATAACTTTTAATTATTGAAATATAAATGGAAAGTATTTTTTTAATGTTGTTCCATTTTCAGGAGTGCCTAATAAGTAACGGGTGATTTTTTTGAGGTTAGGATTTTCATGCATTAGTATTTGACAGATCACGTGGGATTTCAGACATGGTGTCAAAGAGAAAGATGCTCAGTATGCTTTGACATTTCATCATGAATAGACTTACTAACGAGCAACGCTTGCAAATCATTGAATTTTATTACCAAAATCAGTGTTCGGTTCG